>NW_006800247.1:672334-673891 GCF_000485575.1 Poecilia formosa | reverse complement strand
GATGACCTCAGACCGGGCCCCTTCCCCAGTGATGACCCCAGACCGGGCCCCTTCCCCAGTGATGACCCCAGACCGGGCCCTTTCCCCACCGACGACCCCAGACCGGGCCCCTTCCCCACTGTGGCCCCACAGCTGCCCCAGAGCGGCGCCTCGGTGGGGAGGGATGCGGCGCTGAACAAGGGCCACCAAGGTAGAGACAAGTCTTGCGTTACGTTGCATTATCGACGTAAAGCAACCGATAAAATCAGTTTCACTGCAGTAACGTGAAATTCCTTCAGGCTTCAGATCAACCTTCCTGGACGCCCTTTTTATTTTATTTCATTTTAACTTTCTTGTCTTGTTTTTTATGGAACCTACACACAGTTCGGTCAGGTTGTTATAGATATTCACTTTTTTCACTTCCGATACCGATACAGATATCGGAGGCTTAGTATCGGCTGATACCGATACAAAGAAAAACAGAAAAACATTTTGTTTCTCATATTCTGAACTACTAATGCATAACGCTTCACCAGTACGGCTCACGTGAATACATCGTCACAAGCTCGGTCAAACAAGAAAACTTTAATTTGCTCCTTCAGTAAACTGAGTACAACGCCGTATTTGGGCCATTGATATAAAGAAAGGAGCAAATTTTCACCAAGAAACGCCAGAAAAGGAATTTTCTAGAATTTTTTTTACATTTCTGAGTTTCAAAAGAGGAACGTTTTTGACTTTTTAAATTAAAAAATATCAAAGTTTTCTAGAAAATTTCTGAGCGTCATATAAAAGTTTGAGTGCTTTGTCAGGAATGTACTTATATTGTAGATATTTTACAGTTTTCTACTGACGTTCTTATAAGTGTAGAGCAAACTGATTATTTTTATTTTTTCATTTTCCGGTGCTAAAATCCTGTATGATTTCTAATAGGTTAAGATATTTTTAAAAATGTATTTTAAACTCCTGCACCCATAAAAATGGCATATATTATGAAGTAATTAAACTTTTAGGTTTTAATTTTAGTAGCAGGGACTAAAAAATTGAGGAAAGGGGAATATTTGTTGTGTAGAGTGAGGATGACGTTATTAATGGCACTAATGGAAAAAATATGAAGAAACTTGTTGAAGTGTCTTATTTCTCAGGGAGGCAAATTTTTGTGTCCAACTGGAAACAGTTGGGGCAACAATTTACTAATGCTACTCCCATGGTAATAATCTTTACTCTGTGATTTCTTAGCTTCATCGCTGAATCTGCCGGGAATGTATCGATTCTGGCCAGATCAACAGCAGCTGTCCAATCAGGTTTTACGATCTTCTTCCACCGGAAACCCAAACCCAAACCCGGCTCTGATCCCAGAGGAAAGGCCCAGTGAGCTCGAGTCGCGACTCGAAGTCCTGCAGTCACAGCTCAACAGGTGTCTTCAGTATTCTCTGCTGCTTTGGCGTAAAGTATCCAAGAAGTGTTTTTACACGTTTTTTGTATTAAAACATCAGAGCTCCTTGAGATGATTGGTGAATGCATAGGAGCCTGACCGTCTCGGCTGGATGGATGGATGGATGGATGGATGGATGGATGGAT
>NW_006800247.1:650709-671342 GCF_000485575.1 Poecilia formosa | reverse complement strand
TTTTGTAACCAAATTTTCAACTCTAGAAAATGTCTAAGATTAACCTCAAAAATTGAGGCTTTTTCTCAAATTTTTGACTTTTCAAACTCAAAAATTGTCTTTTTTTATTCAATATTACAGTGATATTCCTCGATATTACTGAGTTTTTTTCTAGCAAACTTTCAACTTTTCAAACTCTTTAAAATTTCTGAGATTAGTCTCAGTATTTCTGAATTTGGTGGGAATTTACTCTTCCTTTTCTCCATCTACAACAGCCCTAGTTCGCCGTTTAGAAAAACGGTCGGTGCTCTTAATGCAAGAGAAAAATCAGATTAAGAAAACGGACACATTAATTAATTATTAGTTTATCGATAAGAACAATCAACCTTAGATAAACTCAATAATAATAACTTGAATTTCTAATTTTCACCTGAAATAATGTTTTGTAAATGTCACAGCATCTTTTTCCTTCCCTCAGAGTTTGGACCAGATGGATCTGAAATCCTCCAAGAAGTCCCAGGAGTCGTTATCCAGCGGGATCCACATGACCGCAGCCTCTGACGACACCATGTCCACGACTGTCACCCCCGACACCGACACTCACGCCGGCTTCACCCCCACGTTACCGCAGCAACCGACCCTTGAACCTGACGTGAGCCTGTGTGAGACGGTCCGCTTCCCGTCTTTACCGGTGAACCTGGACTTGAGCTCAGAACCCGCTGAGATCCAGAAACACGCCTCAGACCCGGCGCTGCCCGTCTTCACCTGACCGACCGGCCGACAGAACCAAACTCCTCTCAGGTTTTGGATGGGATTTTATTTTGTTTTTGAACAGCTATCAGGAAAACCATGAAGCAAAAATCACATGCAGTGCCTTGTAAAGGTATTCATAGACTTTTCCACGTATTTTCATGTCTTAACCTCAAATTTTAATGGATTTTATGTGATATGCACACATAAAATCCAATTTAACTATGAAATGAAACAAATGCATGGTTTCCTAATTAAAAAATAAAGTCTGAAAAGTATTTCAAACACCGTGAGTCATTTTGGTATTCCTCTACCAGCTTTACACACCTGGATAAGTTTTACCCTATTCTTCTATACAAAATACATCAAGTTGCTTTAAAACAAATGTCAAATGGTCCACATAATAGTTTTTAAGTGCAAAATTGTCTTATTTCAGTAACAAAATAATTTAGCAGTAAATTAAGTTGCTGCAACAGAAATAAAGCTGGAACATGAGACAGCAGGAAACATATAAGTTTCAATATTTTGTAACGTCTTTTGTTGATTTTTGGCCAAAAACGTGACAGTTGTGTAATTATTTAAGGTTTAAATTGCATTGGGTTGTCATTTTTCACAAATCTGGAAAACTTCAGTTCATCACGAGGGGAAGCAGCACTTAAGACTATGTAATGTTTATTTATTTAGTCATTGTCCTGAATATGAAGAGAACATGGACAGATGTTCATTTGATCATTCATAGCTGAGAAATAACATATTTATATTTGTATTGCAAGTCATAAATTCTGTTTTTATAATCAATATGTTTGTCAATATGAACCCAGAATGAGTGTAAAGTGAATGTTTATTCATGAAAAGTGTTTTCTCCAACAAAATACTGACCTTGATCATTTTTCCGAATGGCTTCGTGTCTCGTTTGAGCGCTACGCCTCAAACTCGGAGTATTCCCAGGCTGTTATTGTAACACAGTGGAAGCCCACTGAACCTTATTGATGTCTCTCTCGGCTGTGTGAGCCGGTATGGGGTCCTCCATGCTGGATGATTTACTGTTTTCTAAGTCTGTGTTGTAAGTTAAACAGCTCCCTCGTCTGCTCAAAATTAGTTACTGCATCAAATTGAGTGAGTTTTTCACAAGTTCTCAATTTACTGATATTTATTGATGCATTGAAGTAAATGACAAAAAAAAAAATTCTGATCATACTACCATTAAAATTTATTATGCAAACGATAAGTCAAAATTTTTAATTATTTTGTCACGGTAAGTGATAAATGATACAATCAGGCCTGTCACAATAAACAATAAGTAATTTAATCACATGATAAAATGAGTTCAATAACTTTCATTTGCATGATTTATTGTTTTTTTTTCTTTCTACCAAAAACTGGATGATAAAAGTCTGGTGTTTTGGTCTCAACTCTCCCTTTTTTGAAGAATAATTTTGTTAACAAAGACTTCATAATTCATATTATTTATTTTATTATTGTTGTTTACTTTGGATATTTAAAATGTCTTCCAGTTCTCATGTTAACTGTTCACTAAAATGGAAAGTTTATTCATATTTGAGTGTGTTTTTGCATTATTGTGCCTTGAAAATTGTCTCAAAGCAACAATATTATCATTTATCACAATAACTTTATATTTATCGTTTATCGTCCAGTAACATTTATCAACAGGCCTAGATACAATAAATGCCCACTCCTAATATACATAAGATCAGACTATAACACATAAAAACACCTTAACCTTTAACATTTTAAGTCTTGTTTTTATAGAAATTGAAGCATAAATAAAATGTTCGACAGTAAACAAATCCCCCCCAGTTAAATTTTATTTCGGAAATCAGGGATTGAACAGGTTCCGTGAGCTTACCTTGTTGTTGTACTCCTTCTCGAAACTACTAGCAGCAATCGGAACCGTTTATCCGTTCGGGCAGTCCAGTTCGAGGCGTAAACCGTCCACGGCACATAGCATATGTAGATTTCCTTATTTCCCGTGCAAACATCTCCGACACTGGTAACAAGTAATTACCGATAATGACGAGGACCATGAACGCGTCGCAGCAACCGCCCACTTCGATAATAAAACTTAGTGTCTCCGCTAAATGAACGTTACTGCGGTCAAAAGTAAACTTAACAGTTGACTTCTTGTTATTAAAACCATTCCTTACCGGTAGAAACAACTGGGATGAAAATGAGTGGCAAATGTTTCAAATTAAAGGCATAGAGCAGAGGACTGGGTTCCAAAATATGGCGGCGAACAGAAACGAATGAGCGTCATGGAGACGTCAGGTGTTGCCTTCTAAACACCAAAATAATGTGGGAATTAAGAGTACTGGGAAATTGTTTGCCAAGAAAGCGGTCCAGAAAAAAGACAATTATGTTAATATTAATGTTTTGTGTACAGATTTTGTATTTAAACGGCTAGGTTAGCTAGCATGTGAGAGCTAGCTAACCTCAGCAGAATTAGCTAACAGCGCCTTACACTGCTAATGTGGGGCAATAAAGAGTATTTCTATTTTTTTTATCCTAAAGTAGCTCTAACTGTAATGCCACTGGGAGGCAGGAGTATTTTGTAATAAAGTTTAACCAGCAGCAGCAGGTTTAATTTATGTGTGGAAAAACAAGCTTTCTTTAGCACTTTCTCGTTTACTAGAAATAAATAAAAAAGGATTTAGCAAAGGAATACCAAATACGTTTGAATAAATTGGACAGTTTCTATCAGCTACCACTGTGATCAGTTTATTTTTCAACATTTACATTATGGTTCAATGTACAAATCCCAACAAAACTGGTTGTTATTTATACCCCGTCACAACCGTGAAAGGTTAAAAAGACAAAAACAAAACAGAAATATATATATATTCACAAAAAGTCAAAACAGGTTTTCTTCAAAATGCAAATGATTGATTTTAAGTGTTGGAGAAACTTCAACAAACTGTTAGCTGCATTTTTTTTCTTCTTGTCTGATTAGATTACAGATGTCATGTTTTTGCCCCTTTTCGGTCCTTCTGTGGAAGTGTAAACACGTTAAATAACCGGTCACAGGGCTCATTTTTACCTGGTTAATGTTTCCTCTGTTCTGCATACATTTAGGCTCTGTACTTGTTCTGGTAAAACAAACTGAGGATGAGTTTGTAGGTAAATCCTCAGAAATGTTTAAAGTACAAATCGGATCACTGCAGTAAAACTCGTGATTGAATATCCACCCCGTGTTGTGATTTTGCAACGACCTGAAATGATTGTTAGCTGCAAAAAAGAAACAGAACGTTTGAGATTTGATTTAACGCAGTCCAAAAAGAAAATACTCACCATCTGCAGCACGAGTAATTTTCAGCCCAGATTTAAACACTTTTCAGGTTGTTTAAAGATCTTATACTAGCAAACTTTAAATAAAAAGTCGCAGGGAAATTACATACCTTTCAAACTTAACATGAGCAATCCAGAAATGCCATTTACACTGCAAAAACAAACTGTTATTTTTTGTCTGGCTTCTAGTTCAAATATATAAAGTACACTTAAAAAAAAAAAAAGACAAAACCAACTTGTAAGTAACTTTTCAGCAAAACATTATTGCACTTATAACATGAGAAAAATGTATTGTTATAAGTGAAATAATCTACCAGTGTACCTAGTACTTTTTTAATCAATAATAAGAAATTATTTACTTAAAACAACCTATTATTTCTTGCTGAAAAGTCACTTGTAAGTTAGTTTTGCCTTATTTCAAGTGTACTAAGATATTTTAACTAGAAACCAAATCAAAAATACTTTAGATTTTGTGTTTTACAGTGCAGGTCTTTCAAAGTCAGAATAAAGTTCACCTTTATAGAAACAAGACTCCCTGGTCAAGATGTGTAAAAAGCCTTCAAATCATGTTATCTTTTATTGCTGTTGTAACACTGAATTAGTTTGTTTTTAATAAAAATCCCTGGTGCAAAAAATTGTGGATACTCCTTTAAAATAAATGTAACCATTGCAGTTTTTGAACACCATCTACAGGTGATGCTGTGGGGCTTATTGTATTTCAAAAGTGCATTAGATTTACTTAAATTTGTATCTAATATATCAGCAACCACCTGTGATTTTATGAAAAACAATTATTTCTAAATATGTTTTTTCCTTGAATTTATTTTTACTTTTTAGGTTGTTTTTACACATCTTTACCAAACGAGGCAGCACATTCTTCTGCATCTGTATGAAGTCTTTTTCCTCCATAATTAATACATTGTTTATGTAATATGTTTTTTTTAATTGTAAAAACTGAATGTGTTAAAAGCAAATCCCTGGCATGTTATATATATATGTGTATATAAAAAAACCCTAAAGTATTTAGAAATCTTAAAGACGTAATTCTGGAAGGAAACTCTTTAAAACCCGTATTAAACATGAAATCTGATGCAAACATGGTGGGTGAGATACATTCAGGAAGGATCTGAGCCTCACACTGACGACATCCTTTAAGGATAACAATCACCTCAGTGGGGTTTGAAAAGGCCACAGATCAGTCGTCGTAGTTGTACAGTCAGTATGTAGCTACTTTCTTCTCCAAAGATGTGAGGAAGGAAAACATCGACTATGAGAAGAACAAAGGCTCCATTGACTGAGTCAAAAACCAGCTACACTGCAAAAACACAAAATCTCACCAAGTATTTTTGGTCCAGTTTCTAGTGCAAATATCTCAGTTCACTTGAAACAAGACAAAAGTAACTTAAAGTAACTTTTCAGTAAGTTATAGGAGCTTCTTTTAAGTCAGTATTTGCTTAGTATTGATGAAAAAAGTTCTAGTTACATTGTAGATTATTTCACTTATATCATGGAAAAACATCTTGTTATAAGTTAAATAATCTGCCAGTGGAACTAGAACTTTTTCATCAATATTAAGGAATTACTTACCCAAAAGAAGCTCCTACATCTTGCTGTAGGAGCTATTTTTAAGATAGTTTTGTCTTATTTCAAATGTACTAAGATATTTGCCCTAGAAACTAGAACAAAAATACTGATGCTAATTTAAAAATAAGCGCTATATTTACACTTATGTATGATGTTAAATGTAACTTTTTGTTTCTCGTCATATCAATCGTAGATTATATTAAGGAAGGCATCAAGCAGTGTAGTAGAAGTGAGAAATACTGCCACCGGAACACAGCAAAAAACTCAAATTTTACCAAGGATTTTTGGTCCATTTCTAGTGAAAATATCTATGTGCACTTAAAATAAGAAAAACTAATTTACAAGTAACTTTCCAGCAAGGTATAGAAGCTTGTTTTAAGAAAATAATTCCTTAATATTGATGGAAAAAGTGCTAGTTCCACTGGCAGATTATTTCACAATCAACTGGAACTACACCGTTACCAAGCAACGCCTGCCAAGCCCAGCCCGTCTCCTAGCAACCAAGTTCTAGTTCCGCAGGCAGATTACGTCATTTATAGCAAAACCTCTTCCTGTGTTATAAATGAAATAATCTGCCAGTAGAATTAGTACTTTTTCAACAATGTTGAAAAACACAAAATCTTGGTAAGATTTTGTGTTTTTGCAGTGTAGAGTGAAAAAAAAAAGTCGAGTATTAACTGGCTGTTCTCAGCGGGTGGAATTTGAACCATGCATTGATTACCCAAACGGAGCAAAGGGGCGGTTTCTGTCCCCTCTGAAGGCTGTTTTACATCCTAACGGAAAGATCTCTTCCAACTTTTTGTGAAATATCCTTTCCAACTTGAAGAGAGTGGCTCACTGGCTTGGAATATGCAGAGATTCTTGGGAAAGTGTTGACTTTAACATGCATTAGCTTATGAAGTCTACTCGGACCC
This sequence comes from Poecilia formosa, assembly GCF_000485575.1. Classification (NCBI taxonomy): domain Eukaryota; kingdom Metazoa; phylum Chordata; class Actinopteri; order Cyprinodontiformes; family Poeciliidae; genus Poecilia; species Poecilia formosa. The sequence continues at coordinate 664,812 of NW_006800247.1, read as the reverse complement.
CACAGAGTAGCTGCGGTCCGATACATCAGAGCGGCACAAAGCTGCTGTCTTCGCCATACAGGACGTCTTTCTTTCAGGGAGCAAACCCAAAGGCCAGATGGGCTGCAGGGGCCTTCTCTGTATGAGACAAAACGGCTTTGAGGGCACTAGAGACCTTCGTCCAATGTGACCAGAATACTAAACACCATCCTCAATGCGCATCTTGGATTGTTTTGTCTGTGGCAGTTGAGAAAAAAAAAATACAAAAACTACTTCATATGTAGTGGAAAAAAAGCCTGAACGTTAATTAAACAGTGAAGAAAAACTGAAAAACAGTCGAATGGTTCTCTGATCGTCAGACTCTCGTCGTACTGGGATGAGTTTTTCACCGAAGCGTCCCAAACTGTTGATGAATTCCCACGGTGTCACAGACACCATATTAATGCTACACTGTGCTGGAGTCAACAGTGAGTTTTCTGATAGTCGGCCTCAAATCGATGTGCTCACATTCAAACAAGGACCCCACTCAGATCCGTCACAAAACAAACCAGCTTCCCTTTCTCTCATTCCTCCCTTAGAAGAACTCGATCTGCAACTCCTACAGTTCCTGCTCCTCCTCCTCAAGTCTGACCACCAGTCCAGGTGTCTGCAAGTCCGAGATACTCTGGGTTTTCAGCAGTGGGGGTGACGAACCCGTTGACGTGCCTGGTGATGTTTCCGTTGCTCTCCTGGGTCGCGGCGCCGTCTCCCGCCGCTCCCGGCGGAGCGCCGTTGGCTTTGTCCCCAAGGTCCAGGTAGTACGGGTTGTCGAAGGCGGGGCAGGCGGAGTTGACGGGGATTAGGTACCCCGGGTTCTCAACGCTGTGGCCGGACCCGAGGCCGTTGGGGAGCCGTCGCTCCACTCTGGAGCCTTTGCGTGGGAGCGTAGTGGGTCGCTCAGGGATCGCCGGTCTGGGATCCAGCATCTCCTGGTTGACGTACTCTGAACGACAAATGAGGAAAGTCAGAAAATCAGACAAATCTCTCAGGGACGTTGACTACGGCTGCAAGTTAACGATTAATGAGCTAATCCAAAGTTGATTGATCTTATCCATCAACAAACAGCGGCCATTTTCTAAAAAACCCGAGTTTTCTCTTGTGTCAGTAGGGCCGACTATTTTTTCAGTGGAAATATAAAGCACTTAATTCTCCATGAACAGAGACATGCAGTCTGCAGTTGCTCTTGAGGAAATGTTAAGACTTCACTCAACACTTTACCTGGCATGGATGGCCTCTGACTGTGGGCGTGACTCCTCCTGGGCAGGGAGTGATGGAGGTGATTAGGATGATGGGAGCCGTCCGCCTCATCCGTTTCCAGATCACACTGGCTCCCTCTGGGGTAGGTGGGGTCTTTGCAGTAGCGTCCAGGGCTGGACGGCGATAAGAAATGTCCGTCTGGAGTCACATCCAAGAAGACGGAGTCAGACTGGCCTCCTGCTGAAGTGGTGCGGGCCAACTGGGGCCACAGGCCGTTGGACATGCTGGCTGCCACTGGCAGGGTGGGGCACTGGCTGCGGCCCAAAGTACTGAGAGACGAGTACATGCTCTGAGGTCCGCCAGCGGCCAAGGGCTCAACATCCAGATCTTTGCTCTGCTGGTGCAGGAAAGAAACAGTTTAAAGGTGATGAAATTAAAACTGATATTTGTTTACAAGTGAAGTCATTTACAGCCTCAATTAACTAAGAAAAACAGAAACAATGGAGTTTCATCATCACCATTATTCACTAGAGCAGTGCTTCTCAATTCCAGTCCTCACGCCCCCCTGCTCTGCATGTTTTAGATGTGCCTCTACTCCAGAACAGCTGATTCAAATGATTGCATGACCTTCAAGTACTGCAGAGGCCTGTTAATCACCATAATATTGAATCCAGGTGTGTGGCAGAAGGGAAACATCTAAAACATGCAGGGCAGGGGGGCGTGAGGACCGGAATTGAGAAACACTGCACTAGAGACAGATACTGAAACAAAGGCGGCCATGTTTGGGAGGGAGGGAAGGCGGCCATGTTTGGGAGGGAGGGACGGACGGATAAATGGATGGATGGATGGATAAAACCAGTAACCGTTCTAACTCAAACTGGGATCCAGTTAGAGCAGGTCCCCACTGACCTGGTAGGACTGGTGGCGGGTCGGCCCGTTGGCTTGGGCCCCGTCGGCCCTGGTTCTGGGGAACAGGTTGGGCTGTGGTACCAGGTACTCCTCGGCGTCCATCATGTCGCCCATGTTCTCGCCTTCCTCCAGAAGCATCCGGTAGAACTGGCTGTCCACCGGGCTGCAGGAGCTCATCTGGTCATCATTCTGGAGAAGCAGAAGGTTCTGGTCAGGACTCAACAGAACCTCAGGAATATTACAGCTGCTCTTTAATTTCATCATGGAACAAAGGTATCAATTATTTAGAGAGAAGTTGAAATTTACTGCGATTTTTGTCCAGACGGTCCAACTGAAACCAGCCAGCTCTTGATTTCAAGGCTGAATATTTTAGTAATCGATAATATTCCATTATTCTCACGATTAATTGATTAATTGGATAAAAACTTTGACACATTTTTGGCTTTTCATCCAACCAAGTTAGTCATTTCTATACAATATTACAAAAACATTAAACAATTAAATTCCTTTTTTAACAAAGAAAATAAACATTTTATTGCTTCAAAAGCAACAACATAGCAAAATTACCACTTGAGAATTTAAAGTTTTTTTTTAATCTTAAATGCAAAATGTAAATATTTTTGTACAATGTAGGCTCAGTCCCTGCTCTCAATATGTTGGCCTTTTTTGAGTCTGTATACGCCAGTAAACGATTAATTGATTACTAAATTAGTTGACGATTATTTTAATAATCACGATTAATCATTTAGTCGATTAGTGGGGCTGTAAATATCAGCCTATATTTATAATTCTAACTCTGTGTGAGAAAATCCACAGTAAATTCAAACCAAATTTTAATTTTTAAAGTCTTTGCTGTAGTTTGTTATCCTGAAAAAAGGGAGATTCAATCAAATATTTTTCAAAAACCTTCAAGTTACCAACGATCAATCGTATTACGTTTACTGCATGAACACAGCATCAAAAAATAAGATAAATTACGATAATACAGACACCCAGAAGTTAAACATTTGCAGCCTTAGTGAAGTTTACCTGAATGACCAAGTAGCGAGACGGATCTCTCGCCATGGCGCTGAGGTCCTGAACCAGATCTTTGAACTTGGGCCTGCTGTCTGGATCAATCATCCAGCCTGCAAAGCAAACAGAAAATTATTAGATTTTCTGTTCGAAAACTCTTTTTACCCCCCAGGGCAGTAAATGAACGACTGGGCTGGTGCAGTACTCACATTTGACCATGATCATGTAGACGTCTATGGTGCAGATCGGGGGCTGAGGAAGCCGCTCTCCTCCCTCCAGCAGATCTGGGATCTCCCTCGCCGCGATGGTGTCGTACGGCTTGGAGCCGAACGTCATCAGCTCCCAAACCGTCACCCCTGAAAACGACAGAGTTTGGTTTTTCATCTGACGCCTCTGGGAAGAATCCACTTTGAACAAACCTTGGTCACATATAAGTAGTAGAAAGTTTGCAACTGAACTCCGATGCAGACATCTGGTCTGCCTACAAACCTCGGTCTCCCTTTGGTTGAAGTGAACTCTGGTGCGGTTTGAATACATAAGTGAAAGCTAAGCGGACCAGAGGCCCCTCCAAAGGCAGGAAGTGGACTAGAGCGCAGGGCATTCTGGGTAAATACAACCAAAACAAACGTGCGAGTCTAACGTTAATGGGGGAAATGGCACCTGGTCTGTTGCTAAAGACAAAATAGGCATCCTACATGTACTAAAAGTTGACTATTTCGTGAAGAAGGAAGTTACGCTCTTGCCTTCTTTCAAGGTTTTTGTGTCATTTACTTCAGTGGTTCTTGGCGCAGCGCCACTACAGGTGAGGAGGGAAACAGATGTTTTTAAATATTTTTTTGTTTGACACAATGCGGCGTGACAGAGAACCACACCAGCTGAAAATGTAACAAATGTTGTAAATTTTTTCCCCAATCAAACTGAGTCTGGACCATGAGCTGTGAAAATGCCTTTACTCTAAACTACAACTAAGAGTGCATTCGCAGCAATCCTGTTTAATCTGCTTTAATCTAACTCTAGTGTGTTTGCGGAGGTGTGAATCCACAATTGAACTCTGGTCCGCCTAAAATCTTCAGTCTCAATTCTGTTGAAGTGAACTCTAGTGCAGTTCAAATGTGAACGCCAAGCGGACCGGAGGCCACAGCAAAAGCAGGAAGAGGATTAGAGTGCAGGGCATTCTGGGCAAATACAACTAAACCAAAACAGTGTTAGAGGAAAGAATGGCTTGTGTTTTTTACCTACAACCACTAAAATCTAATACTACTCCATTTTTGTTAACGTTTTGTAAAAAAAAGGAAGTTTTTATGTAATTTCCTTCAGGAGTTTCCCACAGGTGAGGAGGGGAACAAGTTTCTCAATTATTTTGGCTCGTTTGACAAAATGTAAAAACGAAACACACCAGCTGAAAATGTAATAAAAGTTGCATCTTTGGTCCCCAACCGAACCAAGGTGTGAAAACATCCAAGGATCACTGACCGTAGCTCCAGACGTCACTCTGATGGGTGAACTTTCTGTGCAGAATAGACTCCAAAGCCATCCATTTAATCGGCACCTTTAAATCCAGAAACACCAGTCAGGCAATGGAAGCTGAAGTTCTGATGTTGTAGTTTGGTGTCGTAGTCCAGCCTCACCTTTCCTCCATCGGCGTGATACTCTGTCTCGTCTATGTCCAGCAGACGGGCCAGGCCGAAGTCGGTGATCTTCACGTGGTTTGGGTTCTTCACCAGAACGTTGCGGGCGGCCAGATCTCTGTGGACCAACCGAATGTCCTCCAGATAATTCATCCCCTACGCCAACACACAGATTCATCAAGCTGGAGCCGAAGCAAAAGCCGAAGGCGGAAAAACCAGAGAGTCGTTATCGAGAGGTACCTTGGCAATCTGGACACACCAGTTGAGGAGGCACTGGGAACCGATGCGATCCTTGTTCTCCCTGACGTAGTCGAGGAGGCAGCCATACGGCATGAGCTGAGTGACCAGCTGCACGGCGGACGTCAGGCAAATCCCCAGGAGGCGACACACATAAGGGCTGGTGACTGACGCCATCACAAACGCCTCCTGGGAGCAAACAGACAGGAGATGCTGCAGGACTCTGGTCCAGAAACACATTTTCATTTTGGGTCACATCAAGATCATGATGACCCCAAAGGGACGGTTTTATTGGTAAACCAATTAACATAATCTTAAAATATTAATAAATAGCGGTCTCTGCATTCTATAAATAGTTCTTAATATTAAATACTGAACATGTTTTTACATTGATCAGTACCAACAGGATATTGTGATTGTTTTTGTGATTTGTTGTGCTAAATTAGAAATATTTGCAAGAAATTTTGCTATACGTTTTGCTTACATTACATGGGACAATAATTTGACATCAAGTAAGGCTGAAGCAGCACTGCAGTAGAAGTGAAAAATACTGCAGAAAACTCAAATCTTACCAAGTATTTTTCATCTATTTTTAGTGCAAATATCTTAGTCAACTTAAAATAAGACAAAACTAAAGTATAAGCAACTTTTCAGCAACAAGTAGGAGCTTGTTTTATGAAAATAATTCCTTAATATTGATGAAAAACTACAAGTTCACCTGGCAGAATATTTCACTTATGTCACAATCAACTGGAGTTGCACCGTTACCTAGCAACACCAGCCAAGCCCAGCCTGTCTCCTAGCAACCCAGTTCTAGTTCCACTGATAATTACTTCATTTGTAGCAAAACATTTTTCCATGTTTCAGTGGAACAAGCACTTTTTCATCAATATTAAGAAATCATTGACATAAAATAAGCTTGTATTTCTTGCTGACAACTTAATTGTAAGTTAGCTTTGTCTTATTTCAAGTGTGTTAAGATATTTTCACTAGAAACTGAACCACAAATACAAAAAGTTTATGTTTTTTGCAATGCAGATGGATGCTAGCTCTACTAAACCCAACAATTTTTACCAAAGTTTTGCAAGCATGCATTAGCGATAAAAGCAAAAGATGCGGGAATAAGTTGAATTTCTACAAAAAACTGGAAGGACTGATTGATGTAATTTGGTGTCTGGAGTGTAGAGGACCTCATAAAACGCTATATTGGTTGAATTTGACATATTTGCTCTAATCTGTTTTTAACTCACATCAAGAATGTCTTTGTTGCCTTTCGGTGAGGTGTTCTCCCTCAAGACTTTAATGGCCACCGGTATTGTTATGTGTTCTCCTTCTGGAGCCCACACCCCCTAAAACAGCAATTATTTTTGGAAAAAATAAAGTTATCTTAAATATAGACAGAAAAAGAAAAACACAAAACATTTAGTGTGCATACCTTATAGACAGTCCCAAAGGCCCCTGCACCCAGAGGCCTGAGCTTTTTCAGCTCCGTCTCTTTCAGGATTCGCATCTGAGCCTGGTTCGGAGACGCGCCGCTCGGCGTCAACGGCTCCACCAGCTGCAGAGAGGAAACAAGGCGCAGATTAAACAACATCAGTCTGATAAAAACAAAAACCCAAGCAAACTGTGATCCAATCACTGCCAGCGCTCACCTCCTGTTCCTGGAGGTACCTCCTCATGGTCTCCTTCCTCTTCATTTTTGTCTGTCTCTTCAGATAAAAGACCAGCAGACCCAGCAAGATGATGAAGAGCGCGACTCCACCGATTGCAGCAGCGATGGTTGTGCCCGAACTAAACAGAGAGGAGACGGTTAGGAAATGCTCTGATTTGGACATGTATTGTGGATCCTCAAGGATTGGCTTTAGGTCCCAAACTGTTCATATTGACATGTATAAGATTTATATAATTTGCTGATGATACCAATATTTTCTCTTCTGGTCAAAGTTTACATACAGTTTGCATATGTAACAGGGTTTTATTTTAACTTAAAATGCATCTATTTATTCTTTGAATTTATTTTGTTTAGTCAAGTTTTTCTCCAGACATTTATTGGTGTAATAGGTTAACGCTGCTCTTGGCAGTTGGTGGTTACCATAGTAACCAGTAACCGAAAGCTCCTCCCACTTTTTTTCTGTTAGTGTTTGTAACTGACATGTTAGGATCAGCTCTGTTTTCTTCACAAATGTGATATTTTAACATATTTTTAGACAACTTTAATAAAAATATTATGAATTGCTTCATGAGTAATTTTGCTATGTTTTGTGTACGTTTTTAACTGTTAATATTAACATGATCCATTTTAGCTACGTTTAATTTTACAGTTGTTAGCTAACAGCTAACTGCTGTTATAAAGAGACAGCTAACTGCTGTTAGCTAACAGCAAAAAAACACAAAAATCTTGCAGCGCTCCTTGAAAATATCTGAAGTTCAAGCATTTTCAGGGATTTCAGGCATCCTTAAAGCAGCATCAAAAGCGTGATTCTACCCAGTCTTGGTGTCAATGGGGCAGCCTCTCTCATCCATCATGGTGCAGCTGAAATTAGAGGGTCTTGGTGTGAGTTACTGTCACATGTTCGGTGTGTTTGCTTGGGTTTCTCAGTCTGCATGTGCGTGTTCACTCACGACAGTGTGCAGTTAGTGTTGCAGGGCAGACAGTGTCGCGTTTCATTGCTGTATTTCCACACAGTTTGTTGATCTTCCTTCACTCCGCTGGGACAACGTTCCACACAAATCTTTTCATCCTGATAGTGCAGACACTCGGTGCAGTGGTCTGGACCCTGGAGGCAGAGGAAGGTTTAAAGTGAAAAGAGAACTCATTTAAAAACAACCTCACTTGACCACAAACATGACTTCCCAACGGAGGCTAAGTGCCTTACCCCCCAGGCAAGGATGCCTATCAATCTGCGTATTGGTGTATAAATGTGTGCTTGTTTGTGAATGTCACTGGGTGAATGTGGCTTTGGTTTAAAGAGCATTTAATGGTCAATAGGACTAGAAAAACACAATTTAAATTCAGTCCAATAATAGTATGGCATAGCATCCTAATAGTACAACAGCATGTTAAACTGCAGTATGGTACAATACAGTATAACGCATGGATGTTTGTGTTATTATATGGTACAGTATGCTATATGGTATGGTGTGGTGTATGGTACGGTATATGCCAGTGTACCCTGGTCTCCAAGGCAAACTGCCCTGAATGTTTACATGTTTTCCTGCATCTGATTCAGATAATTGCAGTTCAGCAAGAGCCTGTTAATTGGTCTAATTGGTCATCAACTGAAATCAGGTGTGCTAAAGCAGGAAGATATCCAAAACATGCAGGGTGGTGTGCCCTGAGGACCAGGGTTGAAAAACAATGGATTGTAGCTCTTGAGGCCTGGACTTGGGGACCCCTGGTGTAAGGTATATTATACAGTATATGGTAAATCAATCAATCAATCAAGTTTATTTGCATAGCATATTTCAGCAGCAAAGCAGTTCAAGGTGCTCTACGTAACAAAAACACAATATTATAAAGTTATGAGGAAAACTCCAAATGGTAGTTAAATGACATGATATGTGGTATGGAATGGTAAATGGTATAGTACAGTATGTTAAGGTACGGAATGATATGGTGTATAGTAACCTAGGCCACGGTATGCTATGGTATGGTAAATGGTGTATGGTATAGTGTGTGCTGTACATTATGAAACATGGTGTTTGGTAAACAGTGGTATGTTGTGGTGTTGTACAGTATGGCGTCTTACCGGGCCGTGGCAGGATGCAGAGGCGTTCAGAGGTCGACACTCATCATGGCAGGTTTTGCACAAAAACCCATCAACGTATTCAGGAGCAGCTCTGCAACAGAACGGATGAAATATTACATCCCAAACCACAGTCTGGCTTCAGCTGCATGATGTCATTAGACGCCTCAACCAGAGTTAACCACGTTATAAAGAGACGGTAATATCATCATTACCTCATCATGTTTTTAAAACCCTTTCCATTAATGTACTTGAATGTTAAAGTGTCAAAGCAGACGTGATGTTTGGACGACCTTTACCCCTGATAGTCACACTGCTCCACACACACGGTGCCTCGCTGGAATGTCTTGCATGACACGCACTGGCCGGGCCCCGGGCCCCAGCAGCCCCCCTCACACAGCGGATGGCAAACACGCCTCTCCTTCTCTGGAAATACAAACAGCAAATGAAGCACATAACACCTTTTAATATGCGATTTCTGTTGGCTTAATATCATATCAGCAAATCTTGAGAATAAAGTTGTAATATCACAGGAATAAAGTCATAAGATTATGACTTTATTCTTGTAATTTTATTATTTTTATTTTCTTAGCATGGTCCTAACACCCCATCATAGTGTTGCTCTATTGTATAAAATCCAAGCAAAACACGCTGAAGTTCACGGACAAAAAGTTTTAAAACCTTCCAGGGGTGTGAATACTTTTTGCAATGACTTGTGAGCACCGGGCGTTGAGCTCCAGACCAGCCATTTTGGTTTCTACGTTTCCTGTCTGAGCGTTGACCTACCGCACACGCTGGGTTCCCGGTTGAGGCTGACGATGCGCTGCGGCCCCTCGGTGGGGTGGAGGATCGACGCCCAGGGCAGAGAGTCGGTGTAGCACAGCTCCGAGTTGTTGTACAACAACACCAGGCCTCCGCTGACGCTGTGCAGCGAACGCAGCCCCAGAGACTGGATGTGCAGATTCTGGATGGCCAGTGAAAACACGCCCCTAAAACAGAAAACACATCAACATCTAAACTACTCAACCCAGGTATGTTAACGAATAACACACCTGACTTATTCTGCTGCGATAAAAACACTTCCCAGAGACTGTGGCATTTCCCGCTGGTCAAAGCGTCAGACCTGGCTAATAATTAGCATTTATTACCGTTACCAGACGGAAAAACGTGCAAACAAAGAGACACTGTGAGTGGATGGACTTTAAAAGGCAGGCATTCAGTGCATTCAGTGTTTCTGGGTCTCCGTTTAACCATTTAGGCACAAAATGGCCGAGCGTCGCAGTTTCTGGGTTTCCAGTTGCAAAGAATTCAAAAGGAGAAGCAGAGATACAGCAAGAATAAAAACAAAAGGAATTTAGAAAATGGATTCAGTCTTATTCTCTTTAAGATGTGGTTCATTTTTACATACTATAGAAGAAGACGCAAAGTTGTTAATCTTAAACATTATAACTCAGAACTGAGAGAATGCAAGAATAGAGCCGGCCTAAGGTACAAGAGAACTTTGCATCCTCACAAACTCCACCATAAATCCTTTAGTTTTAAGTTTCCTGTTGGAAAATCCATTTTCCCTGGTCACTTTTTTCTTATTTCTCTCCCACGCAGGTTTTCCGTTAAGACTCTGCTAGAGAAATACACCGCCGAGCCCATCGATGATTCATCCGAAGAGTTCATCAATTTTGCAGCAGTCCTTGAACACATCCTCAGCCACCGTTTTAAAGGTAGACCAGTATATCACAGCCCAACTTCAGGTTGAAAACCAAAGTAATGAGACGCTGGATTGTTCCTTAACAATCATTAAGTTACCCGGATTTAAATTTAACTGGTTTGTGGTTATGATGCGCCATTTATAAAAGTTACAGTTAAAAATTAACAGCAATAATTTGGATTATTTAGACTGTAATGAGGGTAAAAAAAAAGTGGGTTAATTTAAGCGTATGTTTTCCACGCTCCTTCAACCTTCCTTCGGGGGAGAAGAAGATGGGGGGGCCGATTTATGTTTTCGCATCCACCTGAATAATGTGTAGTGGCGCCACTGTGTTCAAGTGACTGCTNACCATTTTGAATGTAAACAAGAATAAAGAGTGAGATATTTGCTGGTGGAATGATGTCACAGCAAAGGAAGACTCTGTGATGTCACAGGCGATGAGGTCTGTGATGTCATCAACTGCAGAATTGTATGTAACGCAAATCTGCATATCTTTCATTGCTTGCAATATCACTGACCCGTTCAGACATTCGCAAAGCTCTTTTCAGGTAGTTTACCGATCAACGATTTAGTGTATTTAGGAGAAGATGTCTCATCATACGCCGATATACCAGAGTGGAGTGATGGGGCCCCATCACTCCACGAGAAGGGGAGTCCAGCAAAACCCCCAAGGCAGGTTCCCTCCTGCGGACCCGAATGCCTTTCACAGGGAAATCCAACGACTGCGATCCCTCCTGGAAATGGAGAGAGCCAGAAGTTTTGAAGGCAACCAGAAACTGGCCCACCTGGAGGCAGAACTGGAAGAGACCAAACTCCAGTTAAAAAGGCAGAAAGCTCTCAAAGAAACTTTTATTAACAAGAACAAAGAGGTCAAGAGGGAACTTGAGAGAGTAGAGAAGTTCAGTGATCCAGCGGTCCTTAACGCTGCGGTCATTGCTTCCAAGGTTCACAACGATATGAAATATAAGAACAAGAAGATGCTCCAACAAGACTTTGCAGAATTAAAGATGGCCCACCTCCTCAGCCAGGAATCCTTTGTAGCTGAAATACAGGCTGAGAGAAAAAAAAGCAAGACCCTCCAAGAAGAACTGGACGCAGTTCAGACTTCCTACAAGGAGCTGCGCTCCAGGTACGAAGCCGACGTTTCTAAGGTGAAGCAGGAGGCCGAGACACAAAAACTTTGTGAAGCGAAGCTTATTGAGGAACGACGGCTTCTGGAGGATCTGAGAGCCGAGAAGGACCATATGTTTCAGGACATGTCAGAGAAGATCGCTCTACTGCAAGACAACGAGAAACTGTTGAAGGAAGAAATGAACCAGGTCAAACTTTCGTACAACAATCTCATCTGCCAGTACGAAAGCCAAGTTTCTGGATTGGAAAGAGACATGAAAACATATCGACAGCAGGTGGAGCACGAGAAAGAGGCCAACTCAAAAAGAGCGAATGAGAACCTGCAGCTCATCGACACACTGAGAGCTGAGAAGGAGGAGATGTTCCAAAAAATGTCTAGAGAAATCACAATTATGCAAAAGATGGAGAAGCTGCTGCTAGATGACCTTGATCGAGTTCACCTGTCAAAAGATGAGCTAAAAAGTAAGTATAATACAGACGTTATGGAATTACAGCAGCAGCTCGACACATACAAGCAGAAGACAAAGAAGGAGGAAACGGCTCTTGTAAGCAGAGAACAGAACGAGAAGCTGATCCGTGAGCTACAGCGTAGGTTTTCTACTGCACTCCACCAGAAAGTAGAAAACCTGGAGCTCCAGCTAATTCAGGAGAGAGAAGCTCATGTGAAGAAATCGGAGGAGGACGTGGCTGAGCTGGAGAAAGTCAAAGCTTTGTACCAACAGCTAACCTGCCGGTATGAATCTGATGTAACCTCTCTGGAACAACAAGTAAAAAAATATCAGGAGATGAGTTTTGTGAACGAGTTGGAAAGAGCAAAACAAGATCTACTGGTGCAAGACTCTCTGAGAGGTGAGAAGGAAGATCTCCAAGGGCAGGAGGAAGAAAACACGCAGAGCCCAGTCAGCCTGGTCAAAGCTGTAAGCCAAGAGGTTTCCTCAGAGGAGGATCTATCAGGAGAAACCTTATCAGTCTCTTCCTCAGATCCGGAATCTGCGGAAGAGACTGAAATCGCTGCAGAAACCATCCTGGAGGATTTGGTCGATCCAGGCACTGAAACCATGCAGGATGGTAAAAGGAAAAAATCCAAAATTTCTATTTGGAAAAAAATTCGAAACACATTGGGATTGAAGAAAAAAAAAAGTAAGCAAAGGAGTGAAGATCAGGCCTGAGAATGATTTTGATATTTGGAGAAGGAGAAAGACGTGCGAGAGAGGAACCGAGGACAGGAACCAAACCCATGGAGGTGGCAGCCTCTGTGAAACGGTGAAACGCTCCGTCAAGATCAAATTTAAAAAGACAAAGTTTTTCCCCCCTTTGACAAACTAGAAAAAAAATCCCTTCCCAGCCCAATTGTAAAAAACGTGGCAGCACGGTGGTGCAGCGGTTAGCGCTGCGCCTTCACAGAGATGATCTGTGTGGAGTTTGCATGTTCTCCCTGTGTTTGCGTGGGTTTTCTCCGGGTGCTCCGGTTCCCCCCACAGCTCCCAAAACATGTCGGTCAGGTCAGTTGGTCGCTGTAAATTGCCCCCAAAACAGTTTAAGAAAGTCCAGACATGTGCAGTGTTATCGTTAAGCTAACCGGGCGTTAGCCCTTTTCCCTTCGCTGTTCTAGCAGCAGACGGCTCGATGTTTGTAGCAACACATTGATTCAAGAATTAAATTTCTTCCTTTAATAGTAATGATTTCTGTTTATTTTCACTGTACTTGTGCTTTTATGGTTTGTCCTTTAGTTTTGCCTTTTCTACTCACTTTTTGTATTGAATTGCACTGAATTGTAGCTCGTTATGCTGTTTAAGTCCCAATTTTAAAACAGATTAGCAAAAGGATCATGCGGTGGCTTTTTCAGGGCGGCTGTGGCTCTGAGGGTAGAGTGGTTGTCTTGTGACCAGAAGGTTGTGAGTTCGATTCCAGCTTCCTCAGCCACCTGTTGAGTTGCCCCGGGGCGGGGCACCTACCGGCACGCTGCCTCCCAACCTGCATGTTGGTGTGTAAATGCGACTGTAGTGTGAAGCGCTTTGAGTGATCAACATGACTAGCAAGGCCCTTCATAAGTTCAGTCCATTTACCTTTGATAAATCCTGTTTTTATACCAAACATAAAGCTGATTTAACACGTTTGGACCTTTTCAGTTCGGACCCTGAAGAAGCCCAAACTTGTTATATCTGGTTTGTTTGTTATAAGAAACAAACAGGTTTTATCAAAGATAAAAGTTACTGTGTGATCTTTGTGTTATGATTTGGAATAACGGATTCAAGATAGTATAACAAACTTAACAAAAAAGTGCAATTTAACATGAAAAACTGTAGAAAAGGGAAAAAAGAAGAACAATCCATGAAAGTATGAAAACAGAGAATTTAATCAGAAATCATTTCTATTTCAGGAAGAAATCGATTCTTAGATGAAGACTTTGTAATAAATATAAAGTTTTTGTGTTGTTGAGCTTATGAGTCGTCTGCTGCTACAAAAGAGAAGGAAAAGGGGCTGGAAATGCCCAATTCGCTTACATTTTAACCAGCTT
>NW_006800247.1:523045-650699 GCF_000485575.1 Poecilia formosa | reverse complement strand
CCACGCTCCTTCAACCTTCCTTCGGGGGAGAAGAAGATGGGGGGGCCGATTTATGTTTTCGCATCCACCTGAATAATGTGTAGTGGCGCCACTGTGTTCAAGTGACTGCTGTCTCAGCGTTACTTGATGTCAAGTTATAGTCAATGAGCGATAGAGCGATTAATAAAAGGTCACATTTAACATCATATCATCAAAATCTGTGATGTTGATTGCAGAAAACCACAAAAACCATCCTGGATGGACTGATTGCTGTGAAAAGATGTTCAATATTATGTTATTTAAGAAACACTTATTGAATGCTGATATTTATTTATTGATATTTTAACAATTTAATTGTTTTTCTCAATACGATCTGGCCCTTTAAGAACATTCAGATTTTTGATCTGGACCAAAATGGAAATGAGTTTGATGCCCCTGAAATACAGGATAAAAACAAGTGAATCATGGACCATTTTGAATGTAAACAAGAATAAAGAGTGACATATTTGCTGGTGGAATGATGTCACAGCAAAGGAAGACTCTGTGATGTCACAGGCGATGAGGTCTGTGATGTCATCAACTGCAGAATTGTATGAAACACAAATCTGCATATTTTTCATTGCTTGCAATATCACTGACCCGTTCAGACATTCGCAAAGCTCTTTCGAACGTTCAGGTAGTTTACGACGATTTCAGTGATTGAATTTCAGAGAAAATGTTTCATCGTACACCGAGATACCAGAGTGGAGTGATGGGGCCCCATCAGTCCACGAGAAGGGGAGTCCAGGACTTGCAGCAAAGCTTTATGGAGTTAAAGATGGTCCAACTCCTCAACCAGGAATCGTTTGTAGCTCAAATACTGGCTGAGAGAGAGAAAAGTAAGGACCTCCAAGAAGAACTGGACAGACTGCAGACGTCCTACAAGGAGCTGCGCTCCAAGTATGAAGCCGACATTTCTCAGGTGAGGCAGGAGGCCGAGACACAAAAGCTTTGTGAAGCGAAGCTTTATGAAGAGAGGCTTAGTGAGCAACAACGGCTCCTGGAGAATCTGAGAGCTGAAAAGGACCAAATGTCAAAAAACATCGCTTTCCTGCAAGACCGCGAGAAACTTTTGAAAGAAGACTTGAATCAGATGAAACGTTCCAACAATAAACACATCTGCAAGCATAGGATCGAAGTTTCTGCACTCAAACAAGACTTGGAAACGTATCGACAGCAGGTGGAGCACGAGAAAGAGGCCAACTCAAAAAGAGCGAATGAGAACCTGCAGCTCATCGACACACTGAGAGCTGAGAAGGAGGAGATGTTCCAAAAAATGTCTAGAGAAATCACAATAATGCAAAAGACGGAGAAGCTGCTGCTAGATGACCTTGATCGAGTTCACCTGTCAAAAGATGAGCTAAAAAGTAAGTATAATACAGACGTTATGGAATTACAGCAGCAGCTCGACACATACAAGCAGAAGACAAAGAAGGAGGAAACGGCTCTTGTAAGGAGAGAACAGAACGAGAAGCTGATCCGTGAGCTACAGCGTAGGTTTTCTACTGCACTCCACCAGAAAGTAGAAAACCTGGAGCTCCAGCTAATTCAGGAGAGAGAAGCTCATCAGCAGAAATCGGAGGCCGTCCTCCTTGAAAACACGACAAAAGAGATTCAACTTCTGAAGGAAAAGGAAAGAGACGCCCAGGCTGAGCTGGAGAAAGTCAAAGCTTTGTACCAACAGCTAACCTGCCGGTATGAATCTGATGTAACCTCTCTGGAACAACAGGTAAAAAAATATCAGGAGATGAGTTTTGTGAACGAGTTGGAAAGAGCAAAACAAGATCTAGTGGTACAAGACTCTCTGAGAGGTGAGAAGGAAGATCTCCAAGGGCAGGAGGAAGAAAACACGCAGAGCCCAGTCAGCCTGGTCAAAGCTGTAAGCCAAGAGGTTTCCTCAGAGGAGGATCTATCAGGAGAAACCTTATCAGTCTCTTCCTCAGATCCGGAATCTGCGGAAGAGACTGAAATCGCTGCAGAAACCATCCTGGAGGATTTGGTCGATCCAGGCACTGAAACCATGCAGGATGGTAAAAGGAAAAAATCCAAAATTTCTATTTGGAAAAAAATTCGAAACACATTGGGATTGAAGAAAAAAAAAAGTAAGCAAAGGAGTGAAGATCAGGCCTGAGAATGATTTTGATATTTGGAGAAGGAGAAAGACGTGCGAGAGAGGAACCGAGGACAGGAACCAAACCCATGGAGGTGGCAGCCTCTGTGAAACGGTGAAACGCTCCGTCAAGATCAAATTTAAAAAGACAAAGTTTTTCCCCCCTTTGACAAACTAGAAAAAAAATCCCTTCCCAGCCCAATTGTAAAAAACGTGGCAGCACGGTGGTGCAGCGGTTAGCGCTGCGCCTTCACAGAGATGATCTGTGTGGAGTTTGCATGTTCTCCCCGTGTTTGCGTGGGTTTTCTCCGGGTGCTCCGGTTCCCCCCACAGCTCCCAAAACATGTCGGTCAGGTCAGTTGGTCGCTGTAAATTGCCCCCAAAACAGTTTCAGAAAGTCCAGACATGTGCAGTGTTATCGTTAAGCTAACCGGGCGTTAGCCCTTTTCCCTTCGCTGTTCTAGCAGCAGACGGCTCGATGTTTGTAGCAACACATTGATTCAAGAATTAAATTTCTTCCTTTAATAGTAACGATTTCTGTTTATTTTCACTGTACTTGTGCTTTTATGGTTTGTCCTTTAGTTTTGCCTTTTCTACTCACTTTTTGTATTGAATTGCACTGAATTGTAGCTCGTTATGCTGTTTAAGTCCCAATTTTAAAACAGATTAGCAAAAGGATCATGCGGTGGCTTTTTCAGGGCGGCTGTGGCTCTGAGGGTAGAGTGGTTGTCTTGTGACCAGAAGGTTGTGAGTTCGATTCCAGCTTCCTCAGCCACCTGTTGAGTTGCCCCGGGGCGGGGCACCTACCGGCACGCTGCCTCCCAACCTGCATGTTGGTGTGTAAATGCGACTGTAGTGTGAAGCGCTTTGAGTGATCAACATGACTAGCAAGGCCCTTCATAAGTTCAGTCCATTTACCTTTGATAAATCCTGTTTTTATACCAAACATAAAGCTGATTTAACACGTTTGGACCTTTTCAGTTCGGACCCTGAAGAAGCCCAAACTTGTTATATCTGGTTTGTTTGTTATAAGAAACAAACAGGTTTTATCAAAGATAAAAGTTACTGTGTGATCTTTGTGTTATGATTTGGAATAACGGATTCAAGATAGTATAACAAACTTAACAAAAAAGTGCAATTTAACATGAAAAACTGTAGAAAAGGGAAAAAAGAAGAACAATCCATGAAAGTATGAAAACAGAGAATTTAATCAGAAATCATTTCTATTTCAGGAAGAAATCGATTCTTAGATGAAGACTTTGTAATAAATATAAAGTTTTTGTGTTGTTGAGCTTATGAGTCGTCTGCTGCTACAAAAGAGAAGGAAAAGGGGCTGGAAATGCCCAATTCGCTTACATTTTAACCAGCTTTACAATAAAACTGCAAATTATGTTCTGTTTAGGATGTTGGTTGTAGGTTCTGTTTGTCAACCTGGATTTAATGCAGGAATCTGCTGCATGTCATTCCTTCTCTCTCCCAATTCCTGTTCAACCCTCTCATTTTCTCTCTTTCTTACATAATTAATAGGTTACTTAACACACGCACGCACACACACACACACACACACACACACACACACACACACACGTCCCCTCCATGGGCTGCCACCTTATCGTGGTGGGGGGGTTTGAGTGTCCCAGTGATCCTAGGAGTTGTGCTGTTGGGGCTTCATGCCCCCCAAAGCAGACGGTCCCAGGTGAGGAACCAGACCAAGTGCAGCCCAAACATCCCTCATCATGAATACGACCGTTGGAAACGGATTCACTCAAAGAAATAACTGTTTGGATTAACAGGAAGCATAACATTTTTGTATTTGTTTATTAAGAACGAGAGTAAATTGGTTTGATTTATGCTTTCTGCATAGATTAATTGAAAGAGTTTAAACAGTTTAAATTTTTGGATCTAAATTTAATCTCAAATATTGCTGAAAAGTTGCTTGTAAATTAGTTTTCGTCTTATTTCAAGTGCACCAACATATTTGCATTTGCAATTAGACCAAAAATACTTGGTCAAAAGTAGTAAATTCAAGAAGTAAAAAAAAAACAACAACAAACTTTTCCTTTGCAATGCAAAAACGCACAAAAAAGTACTTTTGGTCTAGTTTCTAGTGCAAATATCTTAGCACACCTGAAAAAAAAATAAGACAAAAACATTCAACTAGACATTTCAGCAAGATTCTTTTAAGTCAATAATTAATTTAGACTGATGTAAAAAATACTGGGTACACTGGCAGATTATTTCATTTACAACATGGGAAAACATGCGTTACTATTAATTGAAAGTTTTTGTCTTATTTCAAGTGTACTTACATATTTTCACTGGAAACAACGCAATAAATACTTGTATTTTTTCAGTGCGTTTAATGTATTTTTCATGAAATAACAGAAATAGCATTTACCGTTTGCTCTGGTTGTTAAAGTTGACAGAAAATTTGCTTGACTTGAGTCATCAGTTAGTGATGCTAGCTGTGAACTTACATGTAGAGCATCCTGCCTCTGATCACCTTGAGGTTCTCAAACACTGAAAGGTTGCTCCATTCCGCCGGCCAGGCGTCGATGTACAAATAACCTGCAAACAAAACAGGACTTTTGAGTGGCCTTGTCCAGAAACTTTAAAAGCTTTGCAGGTAAAAGCCAAACATGCCTGCAATCTCCTCCAGCTTCCTGAAGCTTTTCAGCTGCTCCAAGGTCAGCCCGGATGAGTTGGTCACAGGGTCCCTGAACGAAGACAGAGACGACAAAAAAACAGAAATATCCTTTATTAGAAACAGATTCACAGGGATAGAATATAAAATATATAAAATGTTATACAGAAAGGGCAACATTTCAACATAAATGCTATAGTTAAAAGTCCAGAGCAATGTGCAACTGAGTTGTTTATGTAAGAAATAGAAGGAAAAAAACACTTTTATTATAATATAATGTTCAAAATAAAAAGGTTTCCAGTTACTAAATGTTTACACTGCAAAAACACAAAATTTTTCCTAATAATTTTGGTCTAGTTTCTAGCATAAATAGACTTGAAATAAAACAAAACTAACTCACAAGTAACTTTTCAGCAAGAAATATGAGCTTGTTTTCCTTAATATAAATGAAAATGTCCCACTTCCACTGGCAGATTACTTCGCGGTGAACTGGCACTCTACCGTTGCCTAGCAACACCAGGCAAGCCAAACCCGTCACCTAGCAACCCTGTTCTAGCTCCACTGGCAGATTATTTCCCTTTCTCATCAATATTAAAGAATTATTCACTTAAAACAAGCTCCTGTATCTTACTAAAAGGTTACTTTTAAGTTAGTTTTGTCTTATTTCAAGTTTACTACAAACTAGACCAGAAATACTTGGTAAGATTTTGTTTTTCTTTTGCAGTGCGTTACGTTTGTATTTATTTCCCTGCCTGTGTACAAGGTTTGTACATTTTTCACACGGTAAAATTCAAGCACTTTTCAAGCATTTTCAAGGCAAGTTTACAAACTTTTCCAGCAGCACACTTTAGCGATCGAAACAATACAAATGAACTAAAAAATAAAATTTAAATTCAACATTTTATGTCATTAAGTATGTATACTCAAATTTTATGTTTTGAAATGTCTCTCTTGCACACACTTTCTTGAGAAAGTTACAAAAACGTTCTTGTTCAGTTCTTTATTATAGAAATAATTTAGGTAAATGTAACTTTTATAACAGCGAAAAAATGTGTATTTTTTGTTGTACTGCAAAAACACAAAACCTTACAGAGTAATTTTGATTTACTTAGTGCACTTGAAATAGGGCGAAAGTTAATGTCAAGAGACTTTTCAGCAAGAAATAGGAGCTTGGTGTCAGAAAATAATTCCTCAATATCGACTAAAACGTACTCGTTCTATTAGCAGATCATTTCACTCATAATGTGGGGAAAATGTTTTGTTATACAAGTAAAATAATTTATATTTTACTTGTATAACAAAACATTGCTTAATGTTTTTATCAACATTAAGTAGTTATTGACTTAAATAAGCTGTTATGTGTCACTGAAAGTTACTTGTAAGTTTGGTTTGTTCTAAGAAATTTGCACTAGAAACTGGACCAAAAATTTTTGGCAGGATTTTGAGTTTTTGCAGTGCAACTGTAAGTAACATTTTCCAAATTCAATCAAACAGAACACACTTTATTACTTTTTACCAATATGTATTTGCCTTTATGCAACTAGATACCCTAAACTTTTGTTAGTGAAGGTGAAAAAATAAAAGTTTAGATCAGTTTATTACAAAACTGAATATCAAGAACTTTCAAGGACTTCTTACGGAAATTTTCCAAACCTTGAAAACAAGCATTTCCAAGCAAGTGAGGGACTTCCTTGTTCTCTTCAATCACAGCTGCTTTCATTTCTGGTACTCACTGATAAAATCAGTTTCATTTCATTGTCGTGTTTTTGTCCCCTACCTTGCG
Source organism: Poecilia formosa (assembly GCF_000485575.1). Taxonomy (NCBI): domain Eukaryota; kingdom Metazoa; phylum Chordata; class Actinopteri; order Cyprinodontiformes; family Poeciliidae; genus Poecilia; species Poecilia formosa. The sequence continues at coordinate 644,144 of NW_006800247.1, read as the reverse complement.
AAGCTCTGGGCGCGGAAAGCCAGGCTTCCAAAGATCTTGGAACACTTGGTGAACTGACCCACATTGGCAGATGTTACCACGGTAACGCTGTGGTTGTCCACGACGCCCAGGTTGTCCATGCCCAGGCTGTAGCAATCTGTGGCAAAAGTTCAATGTCACCCAGTTAGACAGAAAAACTAATAAATACAAGCAGATTCACAGAAACGACAATGATTAACGTCTGTAAACACGGTGGCAGAACGTTGGAGCAGATTTTTGCTCTTTTTGACACTTTTTTATCTTTTTTTTTTTTTTACTTTGTTTGAGGCAGTGTGTTTGAAAAGTTATTCCAGCTGGAAGGATTTTTGTTCTCATACTTTTGTCACAATGCTCAGAGTTGGGTAGCAACATTTACTTGAGTTTCTTTCTTGAGAAAAAATTTACTTTTAGGATCATTTTTACTTCTTTGTACTTTTGAGTAATTGTATTATGAAGTATTTCTACTCTTAATTGTGTAAAATTTCTGGATTTTCTACCCACTGAATGAACATTCTGTGTGGAACATATTTCCAAAGATTTTTTAAAGATTTCTTTTAATCTTTAAAAAATTTATATATTTTTTGTACAATTTTACCTCAGTAGCTGCTCCATTATTGAGCCTCAAACTATTTTACTTATAGCTTCTTATAAGTGAAACAATCTGCCAGTGGAACTAGAACTGGGTTGCTAGGTAATGGGTTGGGTTTGCCTGGTGTTGCTAGGCAACAGCGGAATGCCAGTTTTTTGTGAAACAAGTCAAAGAATCTGCCAGTGGAACTACACTTTCATCAATATTAAGGAATTATTTACTTTAAACAAGCTTCTATATCTAGCTATAAAGTTACTTATTAGTTAGTTTTGTCTTATTTCAAGTATCTGCACTAGAAACTACACCAAAAATACTTTGTAATATTTTGTGTTTTGGCAGTTTGCCAAATACTTTTTCACTAGAATAATTTCTTAGACGGCTGCTTTTTAGTTTTACTTGAATAAAAATGTAAATCTTGCTTGAGCACATTATTTTTTTCCACTCTACCAATGAGTGTTAGCAAAACAATGCGTTAGCGTCCCACCTTTGGCGCAGTCAGCTTCACACTTTTCGCATTTCTGTGTCTCAGTGCCGTCCGGCTGCTTGATGATGACTTCCTTGTTGGATCGGGGACAGTTCAAAGTGCAGGCCACTTCCATGGCCAGGTAGTTATCTGAACAGAGAGAGACAGAGTTCAAAGGTTAACCCAGAGTCTCTGAATGTCTTGAGCTGGATTTCTAATCTCAGTTCATACAGGGACACGTCTTGACGCAGGTGGCTCCAAAGCTCAACTTCTTGTTGGGGTTGGGTTTGCTCTGGTAGGTGACGGAGTCGTAGAAGTTGGGTGGGGGGCAGTTCTCTTTGCACATTCCACTATCGTTGAAGTGACGACACGCCTAAGAAGAAGAAGAGGGGGAGAAACGTGAAGAAATGGCTGCAGAAGTAAAACAAAAGAAGTGAAGACGGCGTCATTTACCAAACAGTCCGAGTCTCTGGGTCCGGTGCACCCGGCCGCACACTGCGTGTGACAGCAGTCGCTAGGAAGAGGACCTTTGCATCGCTGACAGCCAGACGCACAATTTGTTCTGGTCACTTTGAACAAGGGGAAAATCAGGAAAAAGCAACACTTTCATTACCCATTTGTTAAAATGTTGCAGCTTCGCCATCAACACCAAGCATTTTTGGTCCATTTTCTAATCCAAATATTTCAGTACATAAAAAAAACTAACTTATAAGTAACTTTTCAGCTAAATGTACGATTTTGTTTTAAGTCAATAATTCCTTCAAATTGATGAAAAGGTTCTGGTTCCACTGGGGAGATTATTTCACAAACAACTGGAACTCTGTCGTTACCTAGCAACACCAGGCAAGTCAAACCCGTTACCTAGCAACCCCGTTCGAGTTCCACTGGCAGATTATTTAACTTGTAGCAATACAGCTTTCCCATGTTTTGGAAGAAATAATAAACTCATTAAACTAGCATTTTTCATTAATGTTAAGGAATTACTGACTTAAAACAAGCTGCTGTATCTTGCTGAAAATGTACTTATGAGTCATTTTGTCTTCATTCAAGTCTATTACGATATTTGCTCTAGACATTAGACCAAAACTACTTGGTCAGATTTTAGTTTTTACAGTGAAGACTGAAGAGAGAAACTCACGTATTTGACAGTCCTGCTCGGTTTCCCCCCAGCAGTGTCCCTCACATGTAGGATGACAGCTTGGACCTGAACCGGAGAAAAACAAGCAACGGCGGAAAAATGAGCTCACAATTATCACAGTTTCAACAAAAAGTCAAAAAAAAAAAAAGATTCTGCAACGTTTCTCAGCCAATCACTGAGAAACGATACTTAAGTAGCAGAAGAAAACAGAAAGTCACAGGATAATGCATCAACCTGCTGCACCAGGACGTTTGATAAAAAGTACAATAAAAGAACAAAGTGAATGTTAGGTGAAAGAATGAAAAAGGTTATAAACTCCTAGAAGACGGCAGGTTAACACATAATGTTACAAAAGATGCTGGATTAACATGTGAACCAAGAAAGACGTCAAAGACAGAAAATGAAAGTGAACTGGTTTTACAAGTTGCGGATTACAGTAGAGCCAAACGATTAATCAAATTATTCGTGATTAATCGATTGCAGAAATAATTGTCAACTAATTTAGTAATCGATTAACTGGAGCATACAGACTCAACAAAAGAGGTTTTTCTAGCAAATTTTGACTTTTCAAACTCATAATATCAACAGGTCTTTATTTCTAGGAATTTTTACATCAAAATTAAACTTTTTTCCAAGAAACGTTTTCATCAAAAAATGTTGAGATCTTGATTAATCTCAGAATTTCTATTTGTTTCTAGCAAATTTCTGACTTTTTATATTTGGGTGAAGAAAAAAAAATCAAAATTTTTTGAGGAAGTTTTTTTTTTCAAAAATAATTTTTTTTTTGAAAATTTCTGAGCTTCTTGGCAGAAATTCACTCTTTCTTTCTATCTAAAATGTCCCTAATCGTCTCACTGCAGGAGTATTTTAGTGAGCAGCTCACAGTTGGGAGCTCGGGCCTGCAGGCGTTTCGGTTTGGTGTTCTGTTCGTCCATAGTGTCCGTCCATTTGATGTTCTCCGGGTCCGGGAAGCACAACTGGGGGTTCCCCAAAATAGACACCCCGCCCAACAGGATCTCTGCAGGACAAACGACACTAGAACTATCAGACATGACTTTTCAAATCTCATAGTGAACATAAGCAAACACAGGTCACACAAACGTGAGCTTGAGCAGGTTTTTCTTTCATCCGACCTTTGAGGCTACGAAGCCGCAGCGTCTTCAGCCCCTGATTGTCCAGCACCGCCAGCGAATAGTTGGAGTTGTAAAAGTGGCTTCCTCTTATGATCCGAAGGTTGTCCAAAGGCACCAGGCTCACAGAGACGTGTGCAATAAGTACATAACCTTGCACCTCTACGATTTCCTGTGGAGTCAGACGACAGACAGGAAGACTTACTAAAAAAAACAATCTGAGACCATTTCTTCTATTTTTGATAAGATGTTCAGAGAAATCAGCTGATGACTCAAACTGACTGCATTTGAAAGCTAAAAAATGTTATCCTTTTTCCAGGCATTGAACACACCACACACTTGTTAGCTCGGGCTAACAACAACACTCTGTCTTCAGTATGGAGCTAACAAAGCTAAGATTTATCAATTATTATAAGCTAATGGCATTATTAGCTAGTTAAGTTTGTTCCTAGAATATAGATTCTTCACCACAACATATTAGCTACCCAACCTTTTTTTTAAAAAGTCAGGTATTAATAAAGTTATTCAAAAACCTAGCTCCATTACCATGACAAGTGGTAAAGCTAATGTTAACTTGGCATCTTTTTGGCTAAGAGAGCTAAAGAGGTTGACATTCTTTATGGAAAACGGACACTGGCAGCAATGCTAACTGTGCTAAACATGCTAAGTGCTATAATAGGGAGAGTTATAAGGAGAGTTTCTACGGAGCCCAATAATACCAGCCAAAAACAACTTAAAACATGTCTGCCAGGTATGACAACATGTTTGGATGATTTTTTGTTTCTTAAAGAGTACCTTCAGGAAGGAGAGGTCCGGGTTGCCGCTCAGGTGTGTGATCTCCAGGTTGCCGTGGACGACCTGGCAGCCGGTGTACAGCAGCCTCAGGGTCTCATAGTGATTTTCCAGGCTGGAGGGCAGAGCTAGCTTCATGTCCGTTCCCAGACAAACTGCAACACACAGACATCATGACCACAAATTTACATTTTACAAACTCTTCTGTAAAATGTAAAAAGAAAACATTTAAAATGACCAATGGACTAGTCGAATCCTTTGTTTTCCCTTCCAGAAACACAAAACTGAAAGCGGTAGTTTTCCCATTTTAACTTAGGTCTGCATGACTTCATTAAAATATGTAACTGTGATGCTATTAAGACGAAGGCATTGACTATATCAACTCCCAGGTGACTAACGATCTTTCTATGCCCCGACAAAGTCTCCACTTCTTTAGTAGATCAGCATGAGGGACATGAGGGGACATGAGGGACATGAGGGACATGAAGAAACGCTGGAGTCCATCCAAATCTGACAAATATATAATTGATATAAAGACTGTGAATCTCTGACAGTTTGAATATAAACCAAATCACACATCTGAATAAAATAAAAAATAAAATCCACACAGATTGTATGGGAGGAGGAACAAGGAAAAATGATGAATGTAGGAATGAATGGATGGATGGATGAACAAAACAGACCAGTTTTCCATCTATAGTGGATGCGTGTGTTTGTAATAACCAGATCGGTTCCACATTATGTTCCTCTCTTCTTCTCTCTTGAACCGTCTGAACGGCCGTTGTCTAAATTGGGTGTAGCACAACGGGAGGGGGGATGGAGAGGGCGGGGGGATTTTATCCGTTTGTCCAAATATATTTCTGGCACTGGCTGCATCGCACTGGAAACATAATATCCAACTATTCACTGCAGTCCAAGCAGTCACGTGCCGCTGCCGACGCCTCGCACTCTTACATGCTAACAAACTGACTGGCATTGTTACAGCCTTCTACAGTTAGCATGCATCCATTGCTGCCTCTGCAGAACAGACAGTCACTGCAGGACGGCCGTGATTCAGAGCACAGATTCCCCGCAGAGGGTCACACACTACGCCGCCTTCAGGGTCACGCAGCGCTGCAATCCTCTGGGGCTTTTGAAGACGCATAGCTGCCATGCCTTAGCAGGCAGTCACTCAGTGGACAGTCCCCCCTCCTCTTTGGAGGTTATAAGTGACTTCCTTTGGCAAGTCAGTCGGCCCGCTTTTCTATCTGGAGTCCCTCACCCTCCCACCACTGCAGCAGGAAGTCTTTGACACTGCAAAACATTAAACTTAACAAGCAGTTTTGGTCCAAATTAGAGGAAATATCTTAGTTCACTTGAAATAAAACAAAACTAACTTACAAGTAACGCTTTAGTAAAATATAGTAGCTTGTTTTCACTAAGTAATTCCTTAATATTGATGAAAAAGAACTAGTTCAGTTCTTTTCATGTGAAAATATCTTGTTATACCTGAAGTAATCTGCCAATGGAACTGGTATGTTTTCCATCAATAATAATTGCTTATTTAATTTAAATTAGGTTTTTTATATCAAATTATTGACTTTTCAATTAAAAAGTTTATAATTTTTTCTAGAAATTTCTATATCAAAATTCCACATTGTTCATGCAATATTTTAATTAAAATTGAGATTTTAATTTAAAAATTGAATTTTAAAATTGAATTTTAATCTCAAAATTAAAATTTTTTCTCCAACAAATTTTTGACTTTCTAAATAGAAATTTCCACTTTTTTCTACAAATTAAAAAAAAAAAAAAACAAAACAAAAAAACCCTGCCAGTAAAACTAGAACAAGGTTGCTAGGTGACGGGCTGGGCCTGGTTGGCGTTGCTAGGCAACGGCAGAATGCCAGCTCATTGTGAAATAATTGTTTTTTTCCCCATCGATATTAAGGAACTATTGCTTTAAAAGAAGCTATACCTTGCTGAAAACTTACTTTTAAGTTAGTTTTGTCTTATTTCAAGTGTATTAAGATATTTAGGCCAGAAACTGGGCCAAAAATATTAGTATTTTTTGCGGTTTGCCACTCGTTCTCCAGTGAATCGTGATGGTTTCCAGTATTGTCATCAAAACGATACTTGTGTTCCTCAAATCACATTTTGAATGGTATTTTCTTTTTCTTGTTGTGCCTCGTCCTCAGTGGCTCAACTTCTCTCACAACAACGTTGTTGGATGCATCCATCTCAAAGATAAGCTGGTTTGACAGCATCCTTCTTTCACAGTCAGAGATAAATCAGTTTTCTAGTAGATTAGGTAAAGATTTCACACGAGCTCAATATCAGTCGAGTATCAAGCAAAGTTGAACGGCGAAATGAATTCCAGGTGAATGTGTCGCGAACGGCTGCTATGAGGTTGTGACAATATTTGATCAATGTAACCAGCCTAAATAAAAGTGTGATGTCACAAAATTCTGCCTTTGATGTGGCATTGTGATGTCACACATTGTGATATTACACTGCACTGCGGTGATGTCACGTTGCCATGGTTTCCTTTGAATTAAAATTCAAATATACCTTATTGATCCCAAAAAGAAATTAAGAATTGTTGTAACCAGGGGCGCTGTAAAGGGGGGAAAGTTAGGACAATTCAAAGGGCCCCTGACCGACAAGGGGCCCTCCACAAAATAGTTTTGTTTTTGTTTTTTTCTTCGTAGAAAGAGAAAAAAATTGGGGCCTTGTGTTTTTTAAATTATTTTTATCAGTAAGAAGTAAATGTTACCACTCCCAGACCAAAATGCACACATTTAACTTTACACTGAACCCCCCCTTGAATCTGCATGAAATGGTTCCTTCCTGCTTAGCGTGACGATGTTCAACAGCCGCCAGTAGAAAACAAGAACGACTGTGGCAGTTATTACGCTGCTAAGAGAAATAATAAAGTCAGATTTTCAAAAGGAGAGAGAGAAAAAAGACAAGAGTGTCAATTTGTAGCCCAGTTCGTCTCCAAGAGAGGCGAGTAGACTGTGTGAGATTATCAACCATTTAGCATAGTTAGCTTAGCTACAGAGTGTTTGCCTCCATTTCACTAGCATTTAAAGAACGAAGGGAAAAAATCTACCAGCATATTCATATATTTAAGTTGCACCTGTACCTTTTACCACACTTAACAGACGAGTCAGTCAGCAGCAGCTCCAACCCCCTACCAGAAAAATCCCCTCCTCCCTGTCCCAGTGAAAATGGAGAGCAACACTGTGATCAGTGACGAGCTAGTTAGCATCTTTCCAGGGAGTCTATGTAGATTTCTCCTGTCTCACTGCTCTTTTTACAATTACGCAACAAAACAATATATTTATTAGTGACAGAAATTCAAACAATCTTTATAAAATTATAATAAAAAACATCCTCTTGTCAGTCCGGATAGCCCTGCCTTAGCTTGCATTTAAATTACAGATACCTGTTGCCACCTCCCTCCTCAGTGAAATTAAAGCTGCAGTATGTAACTTTTATTAACAAAAAGTACATATTTGTTAAGACTGTCAACATGATGAGATTATCTGACACTAATTTAATTCCTCTGCCTTCTCCCAGTGCTCTCTAGAAACAACCAATCAGAGGCAGGAGGTGGGTTTTAACGCTGTCAATCAATCTTTAGCCGTCAGTTGTAGGTCAGGGAGGAGCTGGAGGAGATTCATCTCTTCGCAGATTATCTGCCTCATAAACTGTCATGACAAGAAAGCAAGGCAGCTGCATGCCTTTAAAATTGTGCCGCTTTTTATGGGTCAAATAGACTCAAGAAGTTTTAACAGCAGGGGGCCCCATTTAATTTTTCGTCATGGGGCACAAGTTTCATGGTGGCGCCCTGACCACACATACTTGGTAAAATGTGTGTTTTGTGCAGTGGACTCTGCCGTTTGTTTGGTTATTGACTGATCTGTAAAGCTTCATTTGTGACGCCTCAGTGCTCACTGCATGTCAGCTCTGCTTAGAGGTATTTCCCAATAAAGCAGAAATTAGAGCCATATTAGAGCCTGGCAGCCGACTGCAGCAGCAAACAGCCTGCGATTAGCAGCGCGTCTGCCAAAAACACACACCCAGTAGCTGCAGCTTACGTCAAAGAACAAATTAAACATCTTGTTCGTCGGCTTGTTCGGTGAAGTCATTGTGGAAAATCATTTTGCATGTTCAGCCAAGATGAGAGCATCGTTTTTTGTTTTTAATAATTTTTATCGAGGTGGATGCGAGAGATTGCGACACAGACTCGAACAGACGAAAAATAATCCTGGGATTAGGTGAAAAAAGCAAAATTTCCCTCATTTCTAAAAAGTGTGTGTGACTCCAGTTTTGGGCTTAACCTTCCTTTATGCCGTCATTGTTTGCTCTCCAAAAGTCTCTCAGCAACGCCTGGGTGTTTATATGCGGCCTTGTGAGGAGCTGAAAATACCCCCTCGCCTTTATCGCTCACTGTGTCCTGATTGTCTGCTGTCATGTCACTGAAACATTCACACTGCGCTCAGATCAGTCGACCCAAACTCGTTCCACCGCTCCTCCTTTCAGATTTGTTGCCTAACTCCTTCAAAGTAATCTCCCAGAAACTGCTCTAGAAGTTTCCATTTCTTGTTTCAAAAGTTTTCTGCTCAGCCAGGATTCTCTTGCAAACAAGATTTTTAATCTCATTGGGATTTTACTGGTTAAATACGATCCATAAATAAAGTTTGCTTGTGTTTTGTTTCTTATGGGATAAGATTTAGGCAAATTCTGCAAGAAAAGTCTAAAACAAATTCAGACTTCTTGCAGACTTTTATGTCTTCTCAGAATTCCGACTAATTCTCAAAATTCCGATTTTTTTCTCAGAATTCTGACTTTAATCTTCTGAGATCAAAAGTCAGAATCCTGAGTTTTAGGAGCAAAGTTGCAATACTTGTTACAGTTTCAGCTGTGGTTGGTTGCTTCCACATTGTACTGAGTCAAACGAGTCAAACCCATTGAAAAATCAGTTTCCTTCCTCGCCTGTGGGGGCGCTGCACCAAGAACTGCTGAAGGAAACAAAAACCTCTGAAGAAGATACAGAAGGCAAACCAAAATAGAGTAGCCTCAGATTTTAACAGTTCCTCCTTTTTATTGCCAAAGACCAAAAATAATTTTTCCAGCTAGTAGTAGTCTAGTGCGTTTATTTTGACTGTATTTACCCAGAATTCCCTGGGTTGTGGTCCACTTCCTTCTTTTGGAGTGGTTTCTAGTACATTTGGCGATCACATGTACATTCAAACCGAACAAGAGTTCACTTCAATCAAACCAACACCGAAGTTTTTAGGCAGACCAGAGTTCTGGTCTGCATCAGAGTTCGATTGTGAACTTTCTAGGCAAACGAACTAGAGTTAAATTAAAGCGAACTAAACAGGGCTGGTGTGAATGCTTTGGATATAATCGCTCTTAGTTCTGTTTCACTGAGCTCTGTCAAATCACCCTAAAATCATTTTAAAGCGATTTGACAGAGCTCAGTGAAACAGAGCGTCTAAATAAATCCGTAAGCACCGGTCTGATGACTAAGACAAACTTATATTTGTTCTGGGTTCGGTTGTTGAATTACACACTCATTTTGTCTCGCTTTGTGAATCTTGTGAAAACTCTTTTGGTTCCAGGCTGCAACCTGCTTGGTTCACTTCACATGTGTTTAAATCTGTTGATTTTATGGAAGGTTTTCTTTGCAATATATTCAGCAGCATGTGTGTAAAAACCCAAGAAAGTGGGCAAGTTAAGACATATTTGACCTAAAAAAGAAGAAATAAATGTTGAGTAACAAAAAAGAATTCAGAAAGGCCACATTTCAGCTCGTTACTAATAACCCGTCTGGCACTGAAATACCATTTCATGTGTCATCTTCTGTCTGATGAAGCTGCTTCAGGTCTGGTTTAAAACTGGTTCAGTTATCTGATAAGTTTAGACACCACACAGGCTCGTTCCTTAAGAGCTTCCTCTGTCTGCATGATTCACAGGTCAGAGTCAGGAGAGCAAAACAAAAAAGAAGAAATGATCATCTGAAAATGGTCAGACTGAAAAGGAGTGAATAAAAAGGCAGATCAAGTCCAACGAAAAACGTTGAAATACCATAAATGCGGTACTGGAAAACTAATTTTTTTATTAGAATTTTTAATGGCTGGTGTTTCAGCTGCTTTCTGTTCAGGTCTCTAGTGTGTCTACCTCTGTGTTTATTATTATAAAAGGAGAAAAAAAACCTTTTTGGTAAAGGAAAAACTTAGATTTCAGCACCAGTTCAACATATTTTTAGTCAAGTAAAAGTAAAAAGTATCCATCCAAGAAATTATTCAACTAAGAGTAAAAGAATTAGTGAGTAAAACGTTTTCTTAAGTACTGAGTAATTGATCAAATTATCATTTAATACTTAACATTTACATAAACAGCAAGATCAAAATATCAAGTTAAGTGGAAATTTTTGTGTTTTAAGGACCAAAATGTCAACAATTCATATAAATCACAAAAAATAACAGAGTCAGCCTATAAAGAAAATTAAAAAAAAACTCGTGAAACTTTAACAAAAACATCTGATGTGTGTCTGTGTTTTTGGTTAAAACATGTTTGTTTTTCATTCAGTGGGTAGAAAATCCAGAAACTTTACTCAAGTAAAAGAAGATACTTCATAATAAAATTACTCAAGTAAAAGTAAGTAGTAAAACGTAGTAACAATACTCCTAAAAATGCTTTTTTTTTTTCCAAAAAAAGTTACTCAAGTACACGTAAATGATTAAACACAACTAGTTATTACACAATATAAAGGATATTTATGAATGGAAAACTTGAGAATTCAGCATGGACCAAACATTGTTTAGATATTTGATGTATTTAAATTACTTTAAATGAATTAGAGAAATAAGAGCATTACTGTAATCCCTGATAGAGTTTCTTGAAAATGCTAATTCTGCAGTGAGAGCTGTGATTGTGACCTCACAGGTTGTTTTGCTTGTGAGCTGAACTAATGAACTGCATGAAAACTGAAAGCCAGTTTGAAGCCACACCTGTGTGTGGCAGCGTTCCAGTTAGCACAAGGAGTGTGCCTGCGTGTTGTTTACCGGAGCGAACGCGGTTGGCGACACAAACACCATGCAGCAGCTCCAGTCAGAACACCAGGTAGTGTGACGTAACCGACAATCAGATCTGCATTCAATCTGCAAAAACAAACCAAACTGATCCGACTGGACTTTCCCAGTCAGATTACCAACTCACAAATTTAAAATCTCACCTTGCATACCTGTTACCTGCAGGATTGGGTCTTGCATAAACTACACAACCTCACTTCTGGTTGATGATAAAGAAGAAAACAGGTATTGCTCAACAGACAAGCAGAACAGGATTTGTTCTCTACTGTACGCAGTGGGGCAACAGATATGAACTTCTTGCTCATTCGCACTGACGTGCAAAGACGACAAGCACAACACACAAAAGATCGCAGCGCTGGAAAACCTCCCGCATTATCCCGTGAAACAAAACGCACAGCTGGACGGATCTGCAGCTGGATTTACACAAGCAGAGTGAAAGCAGGACAGGATCTGCAGATAAAAGAGTCTGAGGAAAACTCCGGTTATTATTGTTTTACCACACAGTTCATTGGTATTTACGAGTTCGGAACAAATAATTGCAAAAAGTTAGCCTAGCTGGGAAATTATAAACAACCTTTTTCACCAGAAAATAGTCCTATATTTGATTTTTCTCAGACAGATCACCTGCTATTGGTATTATAATCAGATTATCTCAATTTTATGAGTTTAATCACTTAGAGTGGCAGTATTTTGTAAAAAAATAAAAAATAAAAATATAATTTAAATATTTGATAAAACTGTCACCATATCATGACAGTGTAATATAAGACAGGTAATCTGTGAAAAGATGAAGCCAGAGGTGCTGATGTCATCAGCAGAACTGCATAGTCAAAAACAACAATCAGTGTCAGGAGGAAGGTTTTAGTGCTGTTAATCATGCTCATACACATGCTGCTTAATGTGTTAATGGCAGAGAAACAAGTTACCATTACAGGAAAACTGCTTACTAGCCGTAATTGGTGGCTATGCTAGCTAGAGTTAGCATTCCTGGCAGATTCTGCTATTGGGAAAAAGCTACCTATAGCGTAGCACTAAGCGAGCGAGAGGGTGTGTACATGAGCATGACTGACAGCTATAATACCCTAAATATATATATATATTTTATAAAAGTTAAATACTGTTGCTTTAAGAAAGTGCATGTTTTGCTGCACTAAATGCTACTAATTTTCAACATTAAGAGAACTAGATGACAAGGTCAGGAAAAGTTTTGATTGAGAAAGCGAGGGAGAGAGAAGTAGGTCATGCTTGCCTGACTTTGACAAAAAAAAAAGTTTAAAAGTTGTTTTTTTTTAAATGCAACCTAAACACCAACTCTGACAGATCGTCAGTAGAGTAGGTGCTTAAATTAGCTAATCAACCGCCGCTGTGTTAGCTTAGCTCATAGCAGCGGAAACTGTGATAGCTTCGCTACCAGCAGCGGTAGCTAATCTACCACAACGATCACTTAATAATCACAAAACAAACATTCAGCCTAAAAACATAAAACTGTAACGAACTGACTGTTCTGCTCTTTGTCTGAGAAATGTTTGCGTGCTTTTTCAGTGTTGAATCCTAAAACGTTCGTGGCGTTGTTGCCATGACAACGAATCTGCGTGTAGCGTAGAAGGATACGAGTGGCTCTGAGTTGTTCTCCAACGGTTTTTCTGCGCCATTTCCCCCCCTTTCTGTGGCGCCCTGCACCAAATTCATATCGCCTTCATGCCCAGGTTTCATTTTGCTAACGGATCCTTCTTCCGCGGCAACGCGGCCGTGGACGGCACGTCAAAGAATCGTCTTTTTTGCCCTGCAGCGTTGTGCGCATGTGCGAAATTTCCGGACGTAAAACAACATTCACGGAGTTTATTATATGTAAGGAGCCGTAATGGGACGCTGAAATTAAGGCTGTTCTGCATGCTCGGACTTTTTCAGTCAGAATTTCCAACTTTTGGAGGAAAAGTATCTTTAAATGTTCCAAAAACAACCTGAGCTGCATTAAACCGACCCCACAGTGAAACAGGCGGTGGCAGCGTCAGGCTGTGGGGAGTTGATGAAAACATGAACACGTTCCTGTTCAGAAACCTAAAGCGTTCCTGTTTTATTATATTTTATTAATATGTCTTAAGTCTATTCATGTGAGAAAAACAATTTCCTGTTTATTTAGTTAGTATTTGATACAGCTGACAAATTAATGTTAAAATTTATTTCAGCATGTTATGAAAAAAAGAATAGCTCTTCATGTTACAGAAAGATGGTCGGCTGTTTTGATAGAAGAGAAAACTTTTAGAAAATAAACTTAACTCAATCAACAACTTGCATCCCTAAAAATACAAACATCTTTATTTTTATTTTGCCACAGTTTTTCAACCAGAGTGAAAGCAGAAAGTTAATTTCTCCAAAGCAGAGAAGATTTAACAGGTTGACAATCTGGGTCACAGTTTCAGTGGAAACTGAAGCTCTGACCCAAACTGGAGGTCGCCTCACTGACCCAGTCCAGACTGGTGAGCCTCTGCTCAGAGGAGAGAGAAACCAGTAACTGTAGGAACGCAGAGGGAACCTTTACTGACAGCGAGGCTTGATCCTCGCAGCGTTACCCAACTCTGGGAACCAGTCGGAGCGCTCGTGTTGATCTCCGTTCTAGAAAGATAAACACGACAGGCTGAAGTTCACCAACCAGTTCCTGTTAACAATGTGGTTTTATTTGGATCGACTTCACCTGCTGCCTTTGTTTGTGTTTGTGCAGTTTTATTTGGATGCAGTAGAAGGTAGCCTTTAAGCTTTTAATGTTTAACTCTGCATGTTAATAAAAAAATTGACGAGGGTAAATCAATAACGTTTGGAAAATAAAATGGAGAAAAGGTTTAAAAGCTTTCAAATTGATCCGACTCGGCACGATATTGACTTTTCTGATTCAGTCCGTGCAAAAATCGAGATGTGCTGCTTTATTTTTACTCCATAAATATCCAAGAAACAAATATTACTTTCTAAAAACGACTAAAGGAGGATATTCTACAGATGCATTTCCAGCAAAAATGTCAAAAACAATAAAAATCAGGAATATTTAGGACTACATCCAGTACAATAAGCAATGGGTCATTAATTTTGTATTCAGAAAATATCCAACTTTTTACTCCCCCTACTTTGCACATCTAAATATAAAATATTTATTTAGTTATTCATCAGACTGGATGGAGAGAATATTTGGAAAACTGTTTTTAAGTTTTGCCACAGATGATCGACTCCAACCTGACATTTCTAGAGTCTTTTACTCAACTTTAACTGTTCAAGAGAAGCATCTTTAATTATGAGAATATGGATCGTTTGAACATTTTTAAAGAACTGCACCAAAAAAGATGTTTGTTTTCATGCCAGATTTGCACACCTGACATCTCCCCTGACATCAAAATTTAGATTTTTGATTCACTTTCTGCACTAGTTTGTTGTTTTTGACCACAATAAATGTTTGATTGTCCCAGAAGTTTCTTCCATAAACAACAATATTGTTGTTTTGGGATCATTTTAAAGTAACACAATGGTCAAAAACACATGATCAACTTTGAATTCTAAAGAAAAAATAGCACTGGAACCGGAATACACAAAATAAATAAAAACAAATAAAATTAATAAAAGTCTGTAAACAAAAAGGTCTGGTTGAGACCAAGATGAAGACTTTTATCATCCAGTTTTTAGAAAAACAATTAATTGTGCAAATTTTCATTATTGAGCTTGTTTTAACTCTGAATGCAATTAATTGATTTATTGCAGCAGGCCCACTTCTCTCAGATAAAATCCTAGAAATAAAAAAAAAAAATCACTTGTTTTTCTGAAAATCTGCGCTTGCACTTTCAGTTAGCTCCTGTTTTTCTGGCTGGCACTCAAGCTGCAAGTGTGACAAGTGGCCCTCTGTCAGACAATGTCCCCTTCAGAGCCAGAAGTGAATAATTGACATCGTCATGATGTTGAGCGACACAATGCACCGCCTGTTAGTGTTGTTGGGTTGTTGTTATTTACAAATCTAGCAATTAAAAAAACAGCCTGCAGCGGAAAACGTAGGGAAAAGTTATCAGATTTCTTGTTTTTTGCAGAAAAATAAGTGATTTTTATCGCATTTTGTTGTTTATTTTGGGATTTTATCGAGTAAAACGTCACAAATTGGTGCGCAATTGTGAAAGTGCAAAGAAAATCGAAATTTTGAAGTGTTAGTTCTGCAAATCTGGCATGAAAACAGAAGCTTTTTTTCTAATTTGATGCAAAACTATCAGATATAAATTTCTAGAGGTTTTCATTTGTGTCCCACAGCGAGCTGCAGGGTTTTTTGTGTCTCTACTGGGACTTGCAGCGTGACAGGTGTGACTTTCCTTCCCGGTCTGCTCTCCCTAAACCCTGCGAGCCTCAGCAGAGACCGCCTGGCTGTGCGGAGTCACGCAGGAATGCGGTCCGGACCAGAATCCACCTCGTTGTGTTTCGTAGGAAACTCTGACACCAACTCCCAACCGGTTCCGACTCCACCGCCGCCTTCTTCCCGAACAGCGGAGGCGCTGGAGTGGATAAAAAGTCACCCACCTTCCCGGCTCCAAGCTCCGGTCGCTCCCAGCAAAACGGCCCCGACCAGCAACAAACTTCTCGCCACCTCCATCTGCGCCACTCAGTCCATATTCCCAAACTTTGGATAATTAAAAAAATATATATATAAATCCCACAAAGTCTCCTTCACGTCTCAGGTTGAGTTTAGTTTGGGTTTTTGTTTTCCCGGTTCGGAGTTGCAGCCCGTTTCCCAATCTCAGTGACTTCCTCCCACGGAGTCCGAGCCCGTCGGTAGTAAAAGCGGGAGTGCGCGCAGGAGTAAAGGCGCGCTCCCGTGAAGGCCAGAGCGGGGAGTGGCAGCATCAGCCCGCCCTCACTGCAGGCTGTCTGCACGATGGAGCAGAGCTGCTGATGAAGAGGAGGATGACGATGACGTCACAAAAATGCTACAAACCCAAGGCTATGTACGACGGAATGTTAGGGTCACTGTGGACAGAAAGGGAAGAGAAATGGAGTAAATTTCCAGCTAAAAACTAAGAAATTTTCTATAAAAAATAAAAACTTGGAAATTTTGACATTTTCTGAGTTTGAAAAGTTAAAAATTTGCTAGAAAAGTGTTGAGATTGTCAGAAATTTGACGAAAATGTTTCATATTTTTGAGCTCCAAAAGTTGAAAATTTGTGTTGAAGAAAAAATCTGAAATTTTTGGGATTAATCTCAGAAATATTCTATAAAAATAACAGAAATTTCTGAGCTCCAGAAGAAAAAAAAATTGCCAGAAAAAAACAAACAAAAAGAAAAACTGGGATTAATCTCAGAGCTGTCGAGAAAAAATGTTTCTGAGCTAAAGAAATAGTTTCAAAAGTTAAAAACTTTGAACTTCAGTAAATATTCAAAACCCCAAAATTTTAATATGTCAAAACTCAAAACTTTCCAGTTGCTTTCCAAACATTTCTGAGGTCAATTTAAAAATTTCTGAGTTTTTTGGCAGAAACTTCCTCCTCCGTTGTTCTCTATCAATAGCCCTAATATGCTACACTGCAAAAAATAAAATAAATATATATATATAAATCTTTCCAATTATTTTTGGTCTAGTTTCAAGTGCAAACATCTTAGTACACTTGAAATGAGCCAAAACTAACTTCAGCAAGAAACAGGAGCTTGTTTGAGGTACATATTTCATGAAAAAGTTCTAGTTCAACCGGCATATTATTTAAATTATAATGTGGGGAAAATGTTTTAAGTGAAATAATCTGCCAGTTTAACAAGTATTTTTCACCAATGTTAAGTTATTTAAAACAAGCTTCCTTTATTTGCTGAAAAGTTACTTTTAATTTAGTTTTGTCATCTTTCAAGCGAACTAAGTTATTTACTAGAAACTAAATCAAAAACACTTAGATTTTGTGTTTTTGCAGTGCGTGGGATGCATTTAGGAAACACGGGACTGTAAAGTGAAGGCCGTTCAGTTCCAGTTTTATAAGTTAAAACTGAGTGAGGTATTCCTGAATTAGCTTCAGACGGTTGTTCTCCTGGCGCTCGGGTTACACAACATGCCTTCCTCTTGGAGCATCTTCACATTTCCATCAGCTTTCTCAGGCTCTGCAGCCGTGGCAGGAGATCAGGAGTCGGAGGAGGAAGAATAAACTCCATTCATGGCAGGCGGTCCACTCTGCCCTCCCACCGCCGGCCGGGTCAGAGTCCGGCCTCCTGCGCAGCTTCCAGAACAAAAAGCTCCCCTCTCTCCACCACACAGGAGAACAATCCTGCTGCTTTCACAGGATGAGATGCCGCTCAGGCTACAGTTATTCTGCACAAAATGTGGCTGAATTATTACTTTAGATCGTCTTTCAAGCAGTGAAATGATTTACTTGAGCTTTACACTGCAAAAAATGAAAATATTTATATTTTATAATATATTTATTCATTTATGTCTTAGTACTCTTTAAATAAGACAAAGCAGCTTGTATAAAGTAAGTATTTTCATGCTAGTTCCAGATTATTTCACTTCTAACAAGATATTTTTCCATTTTTTCATACTTTATAATTTCTCATTAGTAAACAACAAAGAAAGACAAAAAATTATGCTAAATCTGCTAGGTAACTGCCAAGTGTAAAGCAAGTGATCTGCAAGAGGAACTAGCACTTTTTCATCAATATTAAGTTATTCACTTAAAACAAAAAGTTTTTTGTAAGATAGTTTTGTCTTTTTTTTGTCGTATTAAGATATTTTCACTAGAAACTAGATGAAAAACACTTGATAAGATTTGTATTTTTTGCAGTGATCAGGTTACTATTGCTTGAATACAAAACCAATTCTGCCAGGAAGAGTGGGGGAAACAGCTTTAGCGTTCAATTACTTTTTCACATAAGGTCAGCTGTTTTTCTGAGAAATTAAATAAATTATCATCTTTGAACACAAAATTTTACCAAGTATTTTTGCCTTGTTTCTAGTGAAATTATCTCAGTTCTCTTGAATTAAGACAAACTAACTTACATGTAGTTTTTCAAAAGGATACAGGAGATTGTTTTAAGTAAATAAATCCCAAGTAAGTAGAACATTTTATATATAAAATTTTATATGCTAAATAAACAAACTTTATAAAACATCTGAGTTGATAACAGGAAGAATCACAGACTAAACTTTTAAAATTTCCACAGAAATCCAACCATCCATTTTCTGTACACCCTTTCCCCTCATTGGGGTCAGAAGGTGCTGGTGCCTCTCCAGCTAACGTTCTGGGCGAGAGGTGGGGTCATCCTGGACAGGTCGCCAATCTGTCGCAGGGCAACACAGAGACAGACAGGACACACAACCATGCACACACACACACCTAGGGAGAATTTAGAGAGACCAATTAACCTGATAGTCATGTTTTTGGACTGTGGGAGGAAGCTGGAGTACCCGGAGAAAACCCAACCATGCACAGGGAAAACATGCAAACTCCAGGCAGAAAGACCGGGGCCGGGAATCGAACCCAGAACCTTCTTGCTGCAAGGCAACAGCTCTACCACTTCAACAGAAATGTCAGCATTGAATAACATTTAATGTTTTCATGTTAGTTACAGGTGTAAATGCATTCAAATATCATTGAAATTATTCCAGTAATTAAATTCAAAAATGGACATTTGTGTATTATTCAGATTCAAAGTGAGACATGTCAAGAGTTATTTTGTGTTAATTTTGTTTCCTTTGGCTTAGAAAAAGTTGTTGCTGACACTAACAAGCGCTAAAGAAGCTGGTTGTTTACATGTTAATGTATCCTAGCATATTAATGGGAAGTTCAGTGGAAGGAAAAAGCATGCTTATTTTAAAAGGAAAAGTTGCAAAAGCAGAAAAAAGAAACAACAGAGAGGACTGTGAAGCAAAGAGTTGAGCTTAAAAATATGGACTCCAAATGCTGAATTACTCGTTAAACCATATAAATAAATGCATATATTTTCTGTAAGCCACTAAAATGCCTTTTTATTTGTCTTATGTAATATTCCAATCAGTTTAATTTTTTTATTTTCTGTAAGCCAGAATAAACACATGGATTATATCAGTTATTAAATCTGTTTGATATGTTTACGTTTTGAACAGAATTACTGAAGTAACTTTTGAATTATATTTTAATTTGCTTAAATGCTCATGCATCACCTTTATAATTTTTTATATTTATAGAAATAAAATCAATAAATAGAGAAATCGCACTTATTAAAGCATTTTAAACTTACCGTCTTTGTAAAGTTCAGCCAGAATCTCACCATTAATCAACAATCAACAGTTCCTAATTATTTACAGAATAAAAACACAACTCTGTTTCTTATCAACAAACACTTTTTATTTAAACCACATCCATATTTTTATAGTGTTTTGGTCAAATATCTGATATGAGGTTGTTGAAAGTGCGCTCAGTGGAAGAGGTGATGTTGCACAGGGCAGCAGGCAGGGGGCAGCAAAGAGACGCGTTTACAACTGAGGAAGACCGAGATGACGTATGGGAATTACCTCAGAGCTGCTTCCAGGGTTTTCACCTTTAAAAACTGAGTTTTTTGTTTTACTATTTATTTATAATTTCACAAATACATCTTTATTTTTTGAATAAAGTTTGATTTCAACAAATATTTATATAAATTTCTTTAATTTCGACATTCAAATATTGTTGGTTCCAAGTTATGTATACACAAAAGTGACAATTTTATCAGTAACTTAGCTGTTAAATAAATAAATGTGGACTTTTTTATTGATTATATTTCATAGGTTAAGCACTACTATCCAACTGACGTCTGATTGGTTGACTTTGACCAATCAGCTCAACTTATTTTAGCCCCGCCCACATTCAAGAGATCTCGTTGATGTACTGAAGCAGAAAATTATAAAAAAGCAATTAAATAATTACAAAAACAGTACTACTAATTCTAAGTAATCTATAAGATAATTAAGAATTTTTAAAATGATGTCCCTTATTGATGCAGAAGGTAAATAAACACTAAATTAACTTGTTTAGGTTAGCCAATCAGATGTTAGAGTTCTCCTGTAGCTGTGTTTCCATTACAAATAGGAGAAAAACTTTGGCAATATTCAGCTAATGTTGAAAAAAAACATTTTTACAATTTCATCACATAAGAAATTTAAATAAAATCACATGTGAATAAGTCTCTTTACGTGATAAATCATTAAAAAAATTGTGCCACACAGTCATCCTCCAGCTACTTCCCGTTTTCTTCTTCATGGTTTGTACCAGTGGAAACATTCGGTTGTTGATCATTTGTTGAAAAAAAAAAAGTGTTTTCATTGCAGTCTTGTAAAATAAACCAATTTCAATGCATTCAAAACAATAAATAAAAATGGTTTAATAATCACCTCTTCACCAAAACGTATCAAAAAACAAGTTCCCATTAAAGAAATTTATTTTTGAAACATCAAATTCCACAATTAGATTGTCAATAGAAATGCAGTTTAATTCATTTAATGATTCGCTGATCAACAAATACAAAATAATTTAAAAAAGAAGAAAAAAAATAAGATTCTGGATATTCAATACGATTAGTTTAATTTTAAAGACGTTTCTTTATGAATCCAACGCATTTTTCTCATTTTTATTTCAGTTGTCACATATTTATTTATTGTGTTGAGGCACTTCCAGCCATCCAGAGGATCTAATATTTTCTTTTAAACCTTTGAAGCAGTTGTTGATCAGCAGCTCCTCTGAGGTTTTCTTTGGCTCCCACAGTTCAGATGATCGCTCTCTTACACACAAACAGGCTTTAAATGGCAAAAACAACAAAATGTCCAGAAAAGGCA
The DNA here is from genome assembly GCF_000485575.1 of Poecilia formosa. NCBI lineage: Eukaryota > Metazoa > Chordata > Actinopteri > Cyprinodontiformes > Poeciliidae > Poecilia > Poecilia formosa. Next base: position 623,142 of record NW_006800247.1, on the reverse strand, counting down.
GCATGTAAACACACCTGCACTCCTCACTGTCTCACAAAAAGGCGTTTAAACGGACACTCGGCTCATAAAGTGCACATGTGAGAGGGAGTGAGTTCACTTTCACTTCAAATGGGAAAAAATAAAAGATAAAGAATATCTGCAAGAAACATGCTGATGGAGGGGAAGTGTCAAGCAAACATGAATGTAGGAAGGAAACATGCACTGCAAAAACTCAAAATGTTACCAAGTATTTCTGGTCTGTTACAGTGCAGTCCAAACTTTTTACACAAAGAGTTTGGAAACGTCCCAATTAAAAATGCAAAAATATTATTGTGAATTTTTTCTATTTTACCTGATGTAATGCATTACATTTGCCTTACTGTTTACAGTTATTTAACTATAATTATTTATTATTATTTTGGTGTTATTTTTCTATTTTATAAACCTATAAAATGTTATTTTATTCCCAGCAACAAAAATAATTATTTTCTTTTACAACCTTTGCTGTATTTAGCTAAATATAATGGATGGGTTAGATGAAGTCTGTTTTAAAGGAAAAACACACAAGAAGTTTGTGGTACAAGCAATAACAAAATAATAATTAAAAAAGAATAACTCAAATAAAAAAAATGTTTGTGTTGTACTTAACATTTTCTGTTTAAGAAGATATAAACTTGCCGTGGAAAAGAGCCTAAAAAAATTACAAAAAGAGTTGGATGGTCCAAATTTGTGCCACACAAAATCAATCCAATGACCAGAAATGGCCCCCGGGCCACAGTTTGGACACCCCTGGTCTGGCATCTAGTGTTTAGCAAACTTGAAATAAGACAAAACTCACTCATAATTGGCTTTTAAGTAAGATTTAGGAGCTTATTTTGAGTCATAAATCCCTTAATATTGATGGAAAAAATGTTAGTTCCATTGGTAAATTATTTCACTTCTATCAAGAAAATAATATCTTAGTGAAAAAATCTGACAGTGGGACTAGTGTTTGGTTTTAATAATATTACAGACTTATTTACTCAAAATAAGCTCCTATATCTGGCTGAAAAGCCATTTAAAACTAGCTTATAGTTTTGTTATTTGATTTATGTTAAGATATTTGCTCTAGAAATGCTAGGTAAGATTTTGTGTTTTTGCAGTGGGGAAGCAATAAATTAAAAGAAAAACATGAAATAATAAATCAGAAAATAAACAATGGAGCACTCGGTTTCACTCACACATCTAAACCACAGAATTTGGTAAAATTCACAGCAACTTGCTTTCCTTTTTGTTCTTCGACATCAACCTTTCCTCACTCTAAAAGGCAGTCCAGGTGAATGACAATATATCCCACCAAAAAATAATAAAAAAGATCAAAATAAAAACTGGTCAAAATCAAACAAGGCAGATGATAAAAAAAACAGAAACAAGAGCAAACAAAGGTAGCTATGGAAACAAGAGAGGCACAAAAGTGAAGGTGTGACAGTGAGAAAAAAAAAAGCAGTCAGCTGGAACGGCCTTCCCCGCCTTTCCAGAACAATCAGCGGCTCCATATGAGGGAACCGCTCTGAGTCCAGCAGCCCATTTCAGGCACAGCGCTGATAAAACCAACCTGCCACCATTTTTGGTGCTACAGTTTTCTCTCTCAGAGGTGAAGGGATTCGTTTCATTCATTCGTTTCAGGCATTTCTTTTTCTTTTCTTTTCAAGTATTTCCCCCCTTGAACGCGTCTCAAAATGTGGATTTGTGATAAGACTGTAATACCCATGGCAGTGCAAGGCAAAGTAAAACAAATATGGATGTCAAATAAAGAAAATGTAAACAAAGTGTACTTTGATGCGAGTCAGAGGTGTGGTGAGCGTCATCTGGGAGGCGGAGCGGCTTCTGTGAGCGATGAAGAGGCGCTCCGCTCCTCCTACTCAACTTTAACCCCCAGCTTCTCTGTGTTCAGTAAATAGAGGCTGTCATCTATCAGGAAACTGGGAGAAAATCGAAAGCAAAATCAGGTAATTATTAGGATTTAGATTTCAACTAATATTCATATAAATCTTGACATTCAAATATTGCCGGTTCCAAGTTATGAAGTCACAAAAGTGACAAAGTTGAATAAATAAGTTGTTAAATAAATGTGTGCTAATTTAATTAAAATAATAAGTAATGATTTATTAATTGAATTTATTAACTTCAATATATATGTGGACATTTTTATTGATTATATTTCATAGGTTATGCACTACTACCCAACTGACTTCTGATTGGTTAACCTGCAAAACTTCCGACCAATCACCTTGACTTATGTTTTAGCCCCGCCCACACTCAAGTGACATTCCTGAAAATGTGAAAACTGTTAAATGAATAATGAAATTGTTATCTTGTAAATTAAAACTTAAATTAATCACATAATTAGTGTTACTAATCTTAAGTAATCTTTGAAAGATTCATGGATTTATTAAAATGTTCACATATTATTATTTTTAAAGAGAAAATGCTGTCAGAAGGTCAACAATTTTAAAAGAAATTGAGCCTAAACTTTCCTGTGAAGCTCTAGAAACCAACCTGTAGAAAAGGAAGTACACTGGGATGGTGCTGAGGTGCCACACAGCGTGGGCGTCTAGGATCCAGAGCAGTGGCGGGAAGTCCAGCAGCTCCAGCAGGGCCAGGCCGTGAAGCAGCAGAACCACCAGGCCACACTTCCACCAGTAGGGGAGAGTCCGCCGGTTCTGCCAGCACCAACAGAACCACCACAGCATGTTCACCATGCCTGCAGACAGAAAAACCACAAAAAAACCACAAAAAGCTGCTGCGCTACAGTCATTCTCCAATCAATCAATCAATCAATCAATCAATCAATCAATCAATCAATCAATCAATCAATCAATCACAACATATTATCACAATAGACACATGAGCAATATCAATACATAATACATCTGATAGAATATTCAATATTTAATATATAAAATATAATCAAAACTCTGTCTGGCTAGCTAACATAGGTTGGTAGAATCAACCTAGCTTACTCTTTGGTTACCTAGCAACTCAACTGATTCTTTGGTTACCTAGCAACGACCTGTTGAGTAACTGGCACAGCTGCAGTTTAATGTCCTGCCACTTTGCCTCATAACTGCTAAAAAATAAAAAACAATGACATGGAGTAAAGTTGGGATAAAACAGGAAAGGTCACGTCCCTAGTTAGATATTTAAAGCAGAAGCTACAAAAGTTGAAATAATAATCGGAAAATAATAAAATAATCAGAAATTTTGAGATTAAACTCGGAAAGAAAAAAAGGGGGAAAAAAACGCAGACAATTAATCTTGAAAAGTAGAAAACTTTCAACTTCTCAAACTCTGGAAATTTCCAAAAGTCAAAAACGTTTGACTTTTGAATTTCCAAGATTTTGCACAAAATTTGTGAGATTAATTTTAAAAATTCAGATTTTTTTTTTTCAAGGTTTTGAAGCTCTGAAATTTCCTCGTTGCCTCTAGAAAATTTGTAAGTCTTTTGACAGAAATGTACTCCTTCTTTTTCTATCTACAATAAACCTAATACAGCGACGTAAATTTGGTATGTATTTTAAAGCCATAATTGTCCTCCCAACTAAAGTCCAATTTGTGTTGGTCTATCACACAAAGTCCTAACAAGCCCTTTATTAAACCATAAAATCTGGAAATAATCCAATTAACAGTAGTAGAACCAGAACCACCTCATGAAACTCTCAATGGAACCTGATTTATTGGGTGTTTGTTGTACCGATGGACACGTTGGCAGCCATGTTGTATCCGTAGTCAAATCTGACAAACGTCAGGTAGGAGACGTGGGAGGTGAAGGCCAGGATGAGCAGAACGCCCACAATGCTGGACACGGCCGGCCGCCTCAGACCCAAAGTCCTGGACAGGAGGGAGATATACAGTAACTACTGAGATAATATTAACAGCAGATATATTGGAATAAAAGATCTTACAATATTTTCAGGCCAGTTTAAGCTGGGTTAATGGCAGTAAAATTCAAGCACTTTTCAAGGTACTTCGAAGTTAAATATAATTTCAAAAAACTAATAAATATAAAATATAATTTATTGCTGTTGCTAATAATGTCTTGTTATAGATTGTATTTTACATTCCTGGGTAAACTAAAGAAAAAAACTACATTTCATGGTTTGAAATGTCTCTCACACACAACTGTCTGGTCCAAGAACTAAAGACAAACTTAACAAAAAAAATCCCAATTTAATTTGTTTAACACATAAAATACAAGCTAACTTTTATTTCAATTACATAGATAAATAAGCCATTGAGCCATTAGAAATAATAAAAACTAATTACATGGACACAATCCAAACAAATCGTGTTAACGTACAGAGAAAGTTAAGAGTAAAATCTCTAAAAAAATTCTTGCCAAGATTTCTGGTATTTAGCATAAATTAATTCCAACTAATCTAAAATAAAAGAAGTTCAACATAATTTAACTTCAGGGAGTTAGAATATATATTTATTTTAAATCGGGTGTACAAATATCTTGTTTCAACTGTATATAAAACTTTTCAAACTTACACTTTTAACCAAATGTTAGATTGCACTTTATTACCAAACTGTGCAGTTTGAATATTTAAGACTTCCAAAGACTTTATACAAAAATCAAGGACTTTCCAAACCTTGAAAACAACTAATATTGAAATTCAAGCAATTTCAAGGACTTGCAGCAGAATTAAACCATCGGCTCACCTGACGCAGCACAGGTAGATGGAGTAAAGAATCACTGCTGTTGCACAGAAATAGTCCATTTTCTGAAATGGAAGGTGATTTTAAATTAGTAACACTCATTTTCAGATGAGGTAAACTAATCTCAAGATCTGCACTTTACAGAAAAACAAATAGCAAAGACCTCAACTGAAGATATTAGGGTGCTAATGATCAGTTTAGCAGTTAAACAGAATAATTCTTACGGATTCTTCCAGATAAATGCTTTAACAACGAAAGTTTTATATCTATGTTTTAACATGACATGTTAACATGTCAAGCATTACCTCAGTGAGAAATGTGTCCCGGGTGTGAAACACTGTAGACCAGAACCAAGCATTCAGTGACACCTGAACAACAAAACACAAGAAAATGAACAAATTTAATGCCAGGTCTACTTTCTGCTTTTTATTGATTTATTTTCTAAAATAATAAATTGGAAATATTTTCAAAAAGACGCTTTTATTTCAATCATCCCTTTTGTGAGTTGTATGATGGCCTGCGAGGATATTTATTTAATTATGAGAATATTAGCAGAGCAAAGATGCGATTTTACCAGAAAACTACAAAAAAAGTTGTTTCAATGAAAAAAGCTTCTAGTTATTAAGATCTAACATGAACAGCTCAAGAATCAACAGACTCAGTGACTCAAATTTGAAGAATTGCCTTTTCTGTAAGATGGAAACCAAACAATAACTTTACAAAATGTTCAATATTCTTCATTTTATTTATTGCTATTTTTTGTGTAGAAGTTCTGATAGAATTATTACTTTATTCACCAAATATTACCACTTTATTCTGGTAATATTTACGCTTTAATCTCGCAGGATTGCAACTTTATTGTCATAAAACTTTATTACGGCATTACTATGGCTGCATTTTTGTAATATTATGAAGTAATAGAAGCTGTAAAACACAGTTGTAAAACAAGATGGCCGGCATGGGCGAGGTGACAAGGAGTCAATTGGCTAAAAAAAAAAAAAGAAAGAAAGAAAGAAAAAAAAAATTCTAATTTTTCAAAAAATTTAATCTTCAAAATGTTATTAATTTATAAAATATTTCAGTTTTATGTGTAAAAAATATTTTTTACTTGCATTTCACAATAATCCTCTACTTTGTGTTGGTGTAACACATAAAATCCATATTTTCCAGAAATTAAATCTTCAAAAACTAAAAATGTGACAAATGGATCAAATCGTTTTACAGTCCGGCCCTGTCTGTAGTTTTCCTGGGACTCACCAGAGAGAAGGCGTTGATGGTGTGGTACATGGGGCTCTGGCGTGGCACCGTGCTCCGGTAGCGCAGCATCATCAGCAGGCAGACCAAGCCGTTCAGCAGAGACGCCAGCGCAGATGCAGGTTCCTCGAAGCACAAGATGCGCACAAACGGCCACTGCAAGGAAGAAAATGTTAAATCTGACTCCATAATAATAGCAATGATGATCCAGAAGGATGTTTTGGTTAAAAAGACGATTCACTACAAAAAAAATACAAATATTACCAAGTATTTTTTATCTACTTTCAAGAGTAAATATCTTTGAAAACCTGAAATAAGATAAACTAACATAAAAGTAACTTTTCAACAAGAAATGGCAGCTTGTTTTAAGTGAATAATTCCTTAATATTGATGAAAACGTTCTAGTTCCACTGGTAAATTATTTCATAGTCAACTGGCACTTTGCCGTTACCTAGCAACACCTGCCAAGGCCACCCTGTAACCTAGCAACAGAGTACTAGTTCCACTGGCAGATTATTTCACTTAGAAAAACAAGGGGAAATGTCTTATTAGTAAAATAATATGCCAGTGGAACTAGTTGTTTTTTAATCTATATCATTGAATCACTGCCTTAAAACAAACTCCCCATCTTGATGAAAAGTTACCTGAATGTAAATTTTGTGTTATTTCAAGTTTTCCTAAGGGTAAAATAACCTGCCTCTGGAACCAAAACTTGTTTTTGTGACTCTAAACAAACTCCTATATCTTGCTAAAAAGTTACTTGTAAGTTATTTTTGTGTTATTTCAAGTTTTCCTAGATGATAACAGAAGAAACTAGAGCAAAAATACTGTAATATTTACAGTTTTTTGCAGTGTTGAGACAAACCTTTCCGTGGAACTGAGGGACCCTGTATCCCTCAGCCTGGTAAAGGCCAACAGTGGTCCACATGCACTGGTATTTACAGTCGTCCCGACACGTCCAACCTGGGGCGCAGAGAAGACAATGAAGTGCATCATTCTGACAATTAATATATTAATTTGATTTTTTAAAAATTGCACATTTTGCAGCCTTTTTAAATGAATTCTAAATGCTTTTAAAAATGTCATAGATTAATTTTTTTGTTCAAACCCAATAAAAGGTATCTCATTGTGGCCCCTGCCTAAATACAATACATGTTATAAATAGTTATTAATTTAACCATTTTTTGTATTTTTCTCAATATGATTACTACTTTTATTAATACAGTACTTACTACTTTTATTCCTAACTTTGCCCTAATTTTAGACGTCGTAAATAAACTTATATTTTGCCAATTTAACTCAGCTAGAGTTGGGAGTCTTTTTTTTTTCTTTTTTATTAGTTATCAGATATGGGTTGTCAAAAAGTCACATTTACTCAATTACATTTACTTAAGTAACCTTTTTGAAAAATAAATTATTTTAAGAGTATTTTTACTACACTGTACTTTTTTTTGCTTTATAGTAATTTTTTTATGAAGTAGTGACACTTTTACCTGAGTACAGTTTTTGGGTGAGCCCACCTCCGTTAATTATATTATTATTATTATTATTATTATTATTATTATTATTATTATTATTATTATTTTGAGCCACTCTGGTGTATTTTAGGTATCTTGTATGAGGATTCTTGTATGAGGATTCCCAAAATATTTAACCAAACTTATACAGTTTCAAAAAATAATCATATCAATTTAAAAAAAAAAATAAGGAGAAAATGGTGATAAATCCTGTGCAAACCTGTTTAAAATCGATCAGGGAACACAATGGCTGTACGGTGGTGTTTCTGTACCAGAAAAACAAGTTTGTCACGTTTTGTGGTGCGAACCTGCTAGATATTATCTGAAGGAGTTTAGGGAAAGTGAAAAGGACAAAACAAGTGAGGAATGAATAAAAACCTACTTGAACTAGTTTAAGTAGGTTAATTATTAAATCATAATTATAATGCTGCTGAATGTTAGAAAGCTAACAAGCTAAGCTAGCTTCCCCATCACCTGCCAGCAACGGCTCACCTGTCAGCGCCATGTAGTGCGGCTGGCTGGACTCGAAACCCAGCAGCCGGGCTCCGGTGCAGTTCGTCTGGACACACAGCTTTACGCAGTCCCGGTACACCGGTTCCTTGTCCCCTTGGGAGGACTGCACAGCGGTCACTGACATCAGCAGGAGGATGACGGCGACAGACATGGGGAGTCTGACAGATGTGCAGCGGGGGAACGCTGAGGCCATGGCGGGTGGTTCGGGCCCGCCAGGATCACGAAGGCACGGGGGGTGACGGCGGCTAAACGGGCCCGGCGACGGACATCAACGCTGGTTCATTCCGAGTCAGAGGGGATGAACCGGATAAACAGAAGCACGGATAGAGTGCCGTGTTTCCCTCCTGTCTTCTGAATAAGAGCAGGTTTTACAGCTATACAACTTCCGGTTACAGCTTCAAAAATAAATTTAGCTCTTTATTAAAGTTGCTTAATTTATTCATGACAACCCTCTGCGTTTATTGATAACAGTAGATTAAATCTATATACAACTAAAATGAGGAAAAAAGAAGATGTTATTAAGTTACTTTTTAAAATGAAGTCATTCTTTGCGCCATAAAATGTGGTTACTTATGCTTTATTTTGAAGGCAGGTATTTTTGTTACAACATGGAATTACATCCTGTAACAGAACATTTATTATTACATTTATTCACATTTATTATATATAGTAGTCGTTATTATTATTATTATTATTATTATTATTATTATTATTATTATTATTATTAGTAGTAGTAGTAGTAGTAGTAATAGTATAATTAATACTAATAACTATAAAATAATAATAATACCAATTGTTATTATTGTTATTGTGATATAATTATTACTTCTAATCGGCGAATCTTATCATTAGTCATTTTCATTACTAATAAATATATTATTTTATTAATAACTATTTTTTATTATTAACAATAGCTATATTATAATTACTAGTAATAATACTTATTTTGTCTGATTTTATTTTTTACGTATATGAATTATTGTCATTATCATCCTTAAAATGGCAAAATTTCCATGTAACTTTATATTTTTGGTCCGTCTGAGTATGTAATTTTGATCAGTTACTCAGCACTTGAGAAATCTTTTTACCAAATACTTTTTCACTCTTGCTTGAGTAATTTCTTGGATGACTATTTTTTACTTTTACTTGAGTAAAAAATCTGTTGAAGTAGTGCTTTTCTTACTTAAGTAAATGTTTTGGGTACTCTATCCTCCTCTTATCATCATCAATTTAGACTGTTGGATATTTACAAAATGGACTGAGGTCCAAAAGGGCAGCAGGTTTTTCATAATGAGTGATCTTCTGGTAACGGTCTTAGGTTACTTTAAGAATTGAGGAAACAGCTACCCGACAATGTTCTGCTATCTCATGGTCTTCCTCTGCTCTACTTTTGATATCAGAGTGTGAGGTTAGTGTTCAGCGAAGGTCTGTTTGTTGATTCCGCGTTTGCAGAATTTGAATGTGCAGTAATCTCTAAGAATGTGCATTTGTAACCCATCTATGTTTGTCTGAGGTCCAGTAGGTTGAATTCACAACAGACACACTCAGGTTCACTGTATTTATTCTAACAAAAGAGGAAATCAAGTTGGTGGTTAACATCAGTCCAGTAGCTTCTGCCTCTATACATTAAGTAAAATATAATAAACTACAGAGCAATAACTCCCAATGACCAGCTAACAACAGCTATCACCGGCTAACAATTGTAAAATTAAACACAGCTAAAATGCACATTAATAATGACATATACAAAACATCGCAAAATTACTAATGAAACACTGTGTAAGATTATATTTGTCTAAAATATATGTTAAAATATAACACTTGTAAAGAAAACAGAACTGATCCCAACAAATATCACAGTTGGAGACGGCAACAGAAAAAGTGGGAGGAGCTGTCAGTTACTGGTTACTATGGTAACCACCAACCGTCAAGAGCCTCCTAACAGAACTTATTACACCAATAACAACTTCTGGAGAAACAACTTCTTAACAAAACAAACTCAAAGAACAAACTGACAAATTTAGATAAATATCACATCTTGTTAAAATAAAACCCAGTTACACATCCAGTAAAAAAAAACATTCTGAAGAGCTAAAATCCTTACAGCTGTTCAGGTTTTAGGCTCCTTTTCTAGCTCATAATGTGCATTGCAGTTATGTTCCCTACAACAGTGGTGTCCAAAGTGTGGCCCGGGAACCATTTGTGGGCCTTGGACTGATTCTATGCAGCCCCCATAATTGATACAAATTTGTCTGTCTTTTAAAATAGCAAACGTGCGAAATCCAATAGGCCAAGTTGTAGATTATTTTATAGAAAAGTTGCAAATTTCCACCAAGAAACTCAAATTTTCCACAAAAAATAAAACGTGGGAATTTCAATGATTCAAATGTCAAAAAATTAGAAAAATTTCAAAAGTCAATAATTTTCTAAATTTTTTTTTAGAAAATTCCTGAGATTAATCTCAATTTCTGACCTTTTTGGTGGAAATTTACTACTTTTTTATTTAAGTAAAATTTTTTGTTAGTCTACAATGGCCTAATACTCCATCATGTCAAGTTTTGGATCTAAAGTAAATATCCATTTTGAAAATAAATAAATAAATAAATAAATAAATAAATAAATAAATAAATAAATAAATAAATAAATAAATAAAAATCTGACTACCTTATTTGCTTGACTTTAGGCTGGGGTTGTTGTTTTTTGGCCCACGTGATAAAACATTTGTACTTAACTGAGCAGAACGACCTTGGAGAATGAGAGGCAAAAGCTCGAGGGTCTTGTGTCTTGAACAGAATGTAATGTCCTCAGAGCACAAACATGTTGGACCTGTGATTTGATTGATTTATGCGTCGTCACATTTATTTCTGGTTTAGTTGTGCTCGCTTGAAGACTTAAAAGGAAGTAACTCAAGCACTGAAGCCGATCTGGAGGAAGTGGAGCGTCTCAGAATTACATAAAATTATGTAAAAATGACGATATCCCCTCTGTTAATAATCAAAAAACCCACAATGATCTCTGAAATAACTGAGAAAAGTAGTAATAAAAAGAAATGTACTCAGAATTAACCAAACAAAATCAGATATTGTGGTACCCAATAATTGTACTTGAGTAATAGCACTTCTTGAACATATTTTTGCTCAAGTAAAAAGTATCTGTCCAAGGAATTACTCAAGAGTAAATATGTATTTTGTAAAAAGTCTACTCAATTACTGAGTAAGTGATATAATTATCAATCATTTAATATTTAAAAATTACATTATGAAACGGACAAAAACATAAAGTTAAGTAAAAAATTTAGTAATTTTAAGGACAAAAATGACAATAATTTATAAGTAAAAATTAACAATAGCCAAAAGATTTTTTTTTCCAAATTAGTTTATTTCTATATAAAACTTATGAACTTTAACTAAAACTGCAAACTGTCTGTGTGTGTGTGTGTGTATTTGGTTAAAATATGTTCTTTATTCAGTGGGTAGAAAATCCAGAAATTTTACAAATTTTTTTCAAAAAATTACTCAAGTAAATGTAATTGAGTAAATGTAACTGGTTACTACCCAGCTCTCCAGAGGGGCATCAACAATTTTCACCACATTTGTACATTTTTTAATGCTCCATTCTGATAAATTTTCTGAAAATTGTCTCTGCTTGGCGTCATGGAATAATTTAAAACTTGTTAAACCAGCCGACTCAGTGAAAGTGTCGTATGAAAGAGAGCAGATTTTATTTGTACTTCTTTCTTTGTTACAGTGCAGACAGATCACAATCACAACAGGAGCGAAACAGCAGTGACATGGAGGACAACGAGTCAAAAACAAAAGATTTATTTATCCTTTTCCTTTTGGTTGTCCATTTTCTTCCCCCAACTCACCATCTTTCACTCTTTCTCTAGTTTAATGCTTTCCTCTTTTTCCTGATTGCAGCTCCTCTTCTTGGTAAAAGAGAGGGGTAGGCTAGCTATTGTAGTGCGGTACCTCCACTCTTTTACTCTCCCACAGATAAATGGGAGGAAGCCATTAAGCACTCTGTGAAGTTGAGACCAACAGACCCGACCAGGTCAAATGGCTAGCTTGTTTCAAGCTAGTTGCCGTGCAAATGCCGAAGCAACCAGGAGACATTTTGGCCAACTGCTGCTAGCAGAGGTGGGCAGAGAACCCCAAAAATGTACTTAAGAGCAGCACTACTTCAACATATTTTTACTCAAGTAAAAGCAAAAAGTAGCCATTCAAAAAATTACTCAAGTAAGAGTAAAAAAGTATTTAGTAAAAAGTCCACTCAAGTACTGAGTAACTGATCAAAATTACACCATGAGACAAACTAAAATATGAAGTGGAAATTTTGGTATTTTCAGGACGGAAATTACAATAAGTCATATAAGTAACAAAAAAATAACCAAAACCGGCACAAAAAAAATTTCCAAATCATTTTCTTTCATTAAAAACTTACAAAACTTTAATAAAAACTGCAAATTATGTGTCTGGTGAATTTTTGTTTTTCATTCAGTGGGTAGAAAATCCAGACATTTTACTCAAGTAAGAGTAACGATACTTCATAACTAAATGGCTCAAATAAAAGTAAAAAGTACAGTAAAAATAAATTTTGTCATAAGAGTTACTACACTAAATGTAACTAGTTACTACCAAACTCTGTAGCTTTTGCATGCTAGCCGTACGTTTGCACTGTTGGCCTCAAAACGCAGAACAGAGTGAATGATAAAGGGAGGAGAAAGAGGTAAGGACAGAGATAGAGAGAGAGTTTCAGTATCATAAGATTATTTTTATTGAAAATAATCCCATGTTCTCCTGTTGTTCACAAACCGCCCCCGTCCACAGCGTCTCGGGCAAAGAAGAGAAGTCTTTTGGTGAGCGGAAATGTTGGACGAGAGAGTTTGTGAAAGTGAAGTCACAGAGTTGGAGAAAACGGAGCGAGTGTACGGTGGCCGAGCGTTGGTAGAGGTAGAGAGCTGAAGAGAAGAAGGGATCTACTCCTCCTTGTCCTCTCCGTGTGTGATGACGTAGCAGATGTTCTTGTAGTCCACATTGCCAGCCACATCGGGGGGGAAGGCAGCCCACAGACTGGTCATCTAAAGGGGAGAGGAGGTCACAGAGGTCAGACTGAGTAGGTCAAAAATGGTTTAATTACTTGGTACATTTATATTTCACCAGGCACACTGCAAAAACACAAAACCTTACTAATCATTTCTGTTTAGTTTCTAGTGCAAATATCTTAGTACACTTGAATTAAGACAAACTTAAAAGTAACTTTTTATCAAAATATAGGAGGTTATTTTCAGTCAGTAATCCTTTAATATTGATGAAGTTCTATTTTCACTGGTATATTCCGCAGTCAACTGCCACTTGGCTGTTACCTAGCAACACTTGCCAAGTCCAGGCCGTAACCTAGCAACGACCAGTTCTAGTTCCACTGGGAGATTATTTCACTTATTACATGGAAAAATGTATTGTTTTTAGTTTGTGGCTCTTCACTCAACATAATTTTGCCCAAAAGTGCTAAAAACCACTTTGGAAATATAAAGATGATAAAATAAACAAAGCTAGCCAGCATTCTTTTGCGTTTTTGCAACATGTGGAACTAATGGTAGAATAAATCTCTATTATGCATTTATTCAGAGGCGCAAAAAGTGGGTATGCAGCATATGCAACGCATAGGGGCGCAGCACCAGAGAGGGCGCCAAAACCCCGTCTGGAGGGGGCGACGCGCCGATTATGTTTTCCCATACACTTCAGCGGGTCTCACACTCCTTCACCTCTTGCACATAAAGAGGTAAATGTAGCGATTTTTACACTTCACGCGTCACCCCGGAGGGGGGGGGGTTGCCGATTTATTTATTCAAGTCTTTGTCACTACAAAATAAACTATATGCTTTTCCTCCAGTTTCCATAAGTTTAGAACATTTTACTCCAAAAATCTTTTTAATTTTAATGTAAAAATCCAATCTTCTTAATAATAAAAACAGGATTTGAGTCGCTTTCTTTCAAAATGCTTGCGATATATAACAGAGTTATAATAACTCAAAAAAATTCAGTTGGCTTCTCAGTAAAAGTCTCAGGACAGATGTTTTTTCTACTTATTATAAAGGTTTCGTTGAAATAAGACAAATACTTCTCAGAGTACCTAACATTTTTCATTGAATGAAAACCTTGAGTGACAATTTTACCCTGATTTAAAATAAAAAGTTTAATATATGAATTTTTATCATTGTTGAATTGCAGTTTGGGCCAACAAAAAAATCTGTGAAAGTCCTCCAAGTTTTGCAGCTAACGCCTAAGAAAGTCGGTGAAAGTAGCTCACCTCCTCACTAGTGAACCTGTCACACTGGGTGGTCAGGAGCTCCTGGAGGCTGGAAACGGAAACAAATATATTGCATAAACTTGAGGAAAACAACTCTGAAATGTTAGAAAAATTTGACGAAAAATGTTCTTACAATTCCTTCTTGATGCTGCCGGTGCCTTCGGGGTCCAGGACCTTGAAAGCGCTCACAATGACATCCTCGGGATCAGCACCTAACAGCAACACAAACCCGATTTGTCAAATAATCTCAAACAACAAGTTAGAGAAGCCTACTCAGATCTCAAAAGATGTTAATTCAATGTTGAATTATGGTCAAAAAGATTACAAATTCTCAGAGTCCTACATCAGGTCTGTAAGGCTATTAGTGGGAAACATCGGAGAACTCAACGTGAAAGCCAAAGAGGAAAAATGATGAAGGACACAAAATCTCATTGGATGCGAGTGAGAACGCTGTGAGGAACACATTTTGCACATACAAAACGGGTAAGTAATGACTTGAATAATACCGACTTGTGAAAATGTGCCTTCAGGAAAATGCTTAAAAATAAACAGTAGCATAAAAGGTGCCTAAATGTAAATACCGCAGTTACTGCAGCACATATTTTTATGCTGCCATAGAGCTAACCATTAGAATTTACACACAAAATCAGGCTTAACTAACTCTAGTTAGTTAACTTCTGTTGAAAATATATCATTGAATAATGTTTTGTGTTTGAATTCTAATGATTGAACTGCCAACGTCTAATCAATGTATGTATTGATTCAATATAAAATTAACATAAATGTACATGTAGATCAAAATTTAGATAATGGTTGAATCAACGTTGATATGATATTATCAGTTACGGTTGAAAACATAACGGTGACTCAACATGTCAGGATTCGACATCGATTCAATATTCATGTCTAAACATATTTCAGCATTGATTCACTCATGTTTTGCCATCTGGGTTGAACAGTTAGTGTTTGTCAGCAAACCCTTGAGCTTCTCGCCGAACATGGTGAGGAAGACGGTGAAGTTGATGGGGCCGCTGGCCTCCTTCACCATGGCCTCCAGCTCGTCACTCTTCACGTTCAGCTGGCCCATGGTGGCCAACACATCCCTGAGGTCATCCTTGCTGATGATGCCATCTCTGTTCTGGTCGATGATTGTGAAAGCCTGCAGGAAACATGAGTCAAAAAGCTCAAAACTAAAATAATAAGAAAATATTTAAATATGTAGCTGTGTATAGGCTGGTCGCAATCAATTAATTGCATGATAAATTAAAATGAACTCAATAATAATTTCCATTTGCATGACTTATCTCTTTCTACCAAAAACTGGATGGCTAAAGTCTTCAGTTTGGTGCTTTTGTCACAACTGACCTTTTTTAAGAATAATTTTGTTTGCAGAAACTTCATAATTTGTTTTATTTGTTGTTTTGTTTATTTATTTTGATATTTAAAATGCCTTAAAGTTCCAATGTTAACTGAATTAAAAAACACAAAATCTTACCAAGTATTTTTGTCTAGTTTCTAGTGGAACTGTTTTAGTACACTTGATTTAAAACAAAATTAACTTGGAATTAATTTTTCAGCAAGACATATGAGCTTATTTTAAGTTGATAATTCCTTAATACTGATGAAAAAGTTCTGGTTCCACTGGCAGATTACTTCACTTATAACGTGGGAAAAATCTCTTGTTATAAGTGAAATAATCTGCCAGTGGAACCAGAACTGGGTTGCTAGGTGACGGGCTGGACTTGGCTGGGGTTGCTAGGTAATGCGTCAATGCAACTAAAACTATTTCATCAATATTAAGTAATTATTGAAGTAAAACAAGTTCCAAGTTGATGAAAAGTTACTTTTAAATTAGTTTTGTCTTATTTCAAGTATGCTAAGATATTTGCACTAGTTTCCATTACCATTAAATTACTTGAAAACTTCTGGGACAATTTATCGTCCAGCAAAAATGTGTTACCGTGACTGGCCTGGCTGTGTATGCAAGCATGTGTGGGATTAAAAGGTCAAGATATAAGACACTAAAACTGTAAAACAAAGATTCTCACATTTCTCACAAGTCCTTGTCTTAAGACTTGTTAATAGTGATTGTAAGTGGGAGCTAGTCTGCCAAGGCAAACGTGTAAATGTGGAGCCGTTAGCCGCTTTCCCTTGTCACATAGCGGGTCGTTTCACCCCCTTTGAAACCAAAGATGGCATTGGGAACCTTTCGGGTCTTGGCAGCTGGTCGTCCACTTGTCTCTCGAAGGTGTTAAAAAGGCTCTGGAATGCGAGACAAGCCCCCTTGCGACATTTAAGGACAAGGTATTGATTACAGCTGTCATCCTTTTGCCTTGTGACAGAATCTTCTGACCATGCCACCAATGTTCTTTCACCTTTGGAGGACCCAGCTAAGCTACCGTTGGCCTCGCATTCTCCAATCCCAGAGATGCTTAAGGAGACATTTCTGTCGAAGATCAAGGCTGCAACCCTCTGATGCTATAAAAACTAGACTCAAGGGGCGAAACAACCTTGGTAATCCCTGAATGTTGACTCAACTTGTATGTTTTCATACTCCCCCCACCCCGTTCTTTCCAGCTTTGATTAATTGGACTTTCCACCAGCTGTTGGGCTGCATTCCAGTGGAGTCATGGAGCAAAGTGTCTCTAAGGAGAATTACAGAGCTAACAGAGGAGAGGAGGTATCACCTGACTCCAGAAAAGCTCAGATTTACCATCCTGTCCTGCTGAGAAGGACAATATTGGTTTTCAGAAACACTCTTATATTACTAAAACAAGGCCAAATCATAGTGAAACACACATTCCCCAAAATCACACCAGTAAAATTGATGTATGATGCAGTGATTAAAAAAGTTACCTCCTTGTACTCCTGGATCTGGCTCTGCTCAAACATGGAGAACACGTTGGAGGATCCACCTTCACCCTGCTGCTGCCTCCTCTTGGCCTTCTTGGGTGCCTGAGAGATGGAGAAAAACAGGTAAAACACACACAAAACATAAGGTTTCTGCACCCTTAAAGATACAGAAAATAATCAACAAATAAGACAGGAAAACTTAACTTTAACCCTAGATCTAAAAGTATCTCAAACTGTTGATTTCTAGCAAAGAAAATACCTTTATCTCTGCCACTTTGTTAATAACTTCATTATCCAATTTAAAATGAAAGCTTGTCTTATAATCTTGGGATAAACCAGTTTAAAAAAGGCATTTATCCTTCTTCTTCATAATTAAGGGTTCAAATCCAAAGTTTTGAGGCTTAATTTTGGGTGACTCCAACAATCCTGGTTGTCCAAACTGTGATGCAAACCGTAGCTCCAAGAAACCACACTCACCATCTCTAAAGTTTGTTGGGTTGTTGTTGGTCAAGAAGAGAAGCCTGTACACCAAGTCGATGAGACTGACATGTATGCATCGGCCCCTTGGGGTCTTATATATTAACTTGTCAGGGGCTAACTTTAGCTGCATCATCAGGTTTGGCAGGGAAGCAGAGCTGAGGAAAGAGTAAGAGAAACAGGGGAGGAGTGAGGAGGCGGCTGGGTGGATCGGCTTACAGGCGGCTCCAAAATAGGCCAGAGAAGTCTTGGAATGAGGTGAATTCAATGCCAACAGACAGGGCTGACTTTGGTGTCGCCAGCGGACAAATAAGGCCAAATGGATGCAGAGGAACGACCGGTTCATCTTTGTGTTTGTTGGTGGCGGTGAAAGAAGAAGACAGACGTCCACCGGCTTTATTCGAATGACCCCCAAACAGATGGGGTCAACTGAAACTCTGCTTTCTATTAATTTATCCTCCAGCGACGTGCGGTTGGTGTAAACATATTTCCAAGTCAACACCTGGGTAAGTGATAGGCCTGGGCCTCAACGACTTTCAGCGATCGCAGTTAGGATGTATAAACAGTAATGAAACCTGAAAACTGTTGACGAGAGGATGCTGGTCCGGCTCCAACGATGACACATGACGACCAGGCCTCACACGAGAAACACAAGCAGGCCTTTACGACTTAAGTAGACACAGCAAAACCCTTTGTGAACAGAAATGATGAGTGACAAATGGGAGGAAAAGCTGGAATTTAAGTTAATGCAAAAATCCTCCAGAGTCCAATTGTTCGCCGCACAATCTTACCAAGTATTTTTGGTTTAGTTTCCAGTGAAAATATCTTACTACACTTAAAGTAAGACAAAACTAACTTATAAGTAACTTTTCACCAAGAAACAGGAGCTTGTTTTACGTCAATAATTCCTTAAGAATGATGGAAAAAGTGCTAGTTCCACTGGCAGGTTATTTCACAATAAACTGGCACTTTGCCATTACCTAGCAACACCAGCCACGCCCAGTCCGTTACCTAGCAACACCAGCCAAGCCCAGTCCGTTACCTAGCAACACCAGCTAAGCCCACTCCGTTACCTAGCAACCCAGTATTAGTTCCATTGGCAGATTATTTTTCTTAGAACAAAACATTTTCCCCTATTTTAAGTGAAATAATCAACCAGAGGAACTAGAACTTTTTCTCTATATTAAGGAATTGTTGATTTAAAATAAACATATATCTTGATGAAAAGTTATTTATAAGTTAGTTTTATGTTATTTCAAGTGTACCAATCTATTCACTAGACTTGATAAATTTCTTGGTAAGATTTTGTGTTTGTTTTTTTTTTGGGAGGGTGGGGGGTTATCATTTGGGAAGCAAAAAATGAAGATTATTAACTAGTTTAGTAGTTTTCTGATCAGGAATGCACTAATTTTGGTTACTCCGGGGGTTTTAGGACAGAAGGACCGTAACCCACCCACCTAAAGCCATATATGAGCTCCATGGGCTCCCATCAATCAGTCCACGATACAACCAAGGCATGTATTTGGAGTTGAGTCGGCGCCCCTCCTCTCCTGCAGGTTGAATGTTTTTCACATGACATATGTGTGGCCCAGGTCTCATAATAAGACAGGGCTTTATTTAAAATCCTTTTTTTATTTTTTCATTCTCCTCCAGATATTGTCTTGAAGGTGAAAGGAGAGACAGAGGGAGCAGTCAAACACCATAAAAACAAGACAGCTGTACAGACTGAAATAGCAGCGCTGCCCCCCACCCATCATCACCACCACCATTCTCTTCTGCAGCCATTTTGACCCTGTTCTAACATTTTGACACTCTTCACTGATTACCTTGCTTTTTTAAAACACACTCATATTTAGCATTGTTTGTAATGTTAAACATTTATTGAAATATTTGGTGAAAAATTGCCGGATCTAATCTAAAATGTAAACATCGCTAATCCATGACTTTTTTGGAACAATTTTTAGAGCGTCTAAAAGTAGAATGGGACACACGTCACTTCAACGTTTTTACAAAAACATTGGAATAAATCGTGGTTATGTAGTCATGTTTAGTTTACAATACAAGCTGATTGAAGAAGTTTTGCGTAAAAGAAAACCGTTGAACTTACCTAGCATGTTGTATGTAGCAACAGTGGAGACGAAACATGCCACTTCCTGTCATCGTCTTCTTCGTGGTTTGCGCCACTGGTCATTTCCGGTTTCTGATCATGTGACTCGTGTGGTGCGGAAAAACGATGTTTCCATTGTAGTTTTGCTAATTAAACCAGTTTTGTTCATCCTAACGCCAAAACTTTATTGAAAAACGATTCCCCGCCCTCAAACTGGCGTGTTTCCATTAACCATGTTTATTTTTTTAACTGTCAAATTACGGAAACGCAGCTAATAACGTGCACAATATGGCCACTCTTGTAATGAGATCACGTAGGATTACTTTTAAGATGATTTTTGGCTTTTAACAGTAGCCCACATCTTTAACAAAACGGATAAGATAAATGCCATTTCATACAACAATATTGTTATATTGTTTATTTATGTTACAGCGCCAGTTTTGATGTGGTTTAGGGATGTTAGTGTTCAAACACCCTTTTCTTTTATAAAAGTTTCAATCTGTGATCCAAACTGTCACTACTAAAAAAAAAAAGAGTTAAGATCTACAAGACTGAAACCGATACCTTGAAACTCGGTAGGAATTTGGATCTGCCAAATGTTTTGAAGTTTGTGTATTTCTACAGGAAGTGGGTGGTTTTCCACCAGTTGTCAAGGAAAATACATCAAAACTTTAATGGCTATGAGCCTGTGTGTACTGCAGTAAATCCAAGTCAACTCAAATTTGATTTAAAAATTAATATTGCATCCATGTTCACAGTTATTCTTTAACCAGAACTGTATTTTATAGATTACAGTGTAAAAATGTAACAAAGGAATAACTTCACACTAATGATCAACATAGTAAAGAGATTATAGATAATTTATTGAACAATGTATGGTAGGAAAACATAAAAACAGAACAAAGCAAATACATTAAACTAAACTTTTCCTGTTTCTAATGAAATAAAAGGTTTGAAATATTGCAAACATGATTTAACACAATGATTAAAAACCAAGAACTTAAAATTTCTTTATCCAAGATCTATCAGGCTTTCCTCCAGAGCTGGTTCATCGCCGCCTCTTCTCCTGGACCAATCAGCAATCAGTTTCTTCACCTCCTTTCCAAAGTCTTCATGCATTTTACTGAAATCTTCCTGTGGCTCTAAAGACAAACCCGAGTACTCCAGCATCAGCAGAGCAGGCGTGCTGACAGGCGGCAGGTTCGAGTTCTTCTTAGGCCGCAGTCTGGGTGATTTCTTAGAAAACGCTCTGGCTGCTGAAATGTTTGAAGGTTGAAGCATTTGGTTGGAGACTCCTGCTTCCACAGAGTTTGGTCCTGATGTGTGAAAGTTTGGCATTGTGAACGGCCGGTGGAGTTGGCTGGGATGCAACTGCAAGGCATCTACAAAAGAGGAAGAAAAGATGGACTGAAACATGACAGAAAGACAACGGAGCTCCAAAAAGTCAGATGGTTAAAATGATGACTCAAAAATCTGCTTGTAGCCACAATAACAACAATGGCTGAGGCAGAGCAGGCCCAAGGCATATGAGAGTTAAGTGACTGCTTGGGGTCCCCACACCACCACAGGCCCCCAAGAGCATCAAGGTTGCATATACAGTATAGATATAAATACATAGATCAAATTATCAATCTTTGATATTTTATTTATTGGGCCGATACCAATATGTAAAACAAAAAAAAGACAAATTGACCAATACCAATGTTAGTGCCGATATATTGTGAATCCCTGTAATTTAAAGTTTATTGATCTTTGAAAGTGTTTTCTTGCATTATTATGCCAATATTGTTATATTGCTTGAAAATGTTCTCAAAATCACAATATTATTGGTTATTGCAATAACTTTTGGGGCAATTTATCGTGCAGCAGCATTTATCAGGCCTAGTCAGAACAATCGGTAACTAAATGAATCAGTACTTGCAGCCCAAGTCTGCATATCTGTACCACAGCGAGACTGGTGCCAGACGTAGAGGCTGTAATCGGTGACTAAGAGCCAGAACAAAGGTTTCTCTCACTCCCCCGTCTCTCACCTCTGTACTGCTTCTCCATGTCCGTCACCAGCAGGGCCAGGTAGCTGTGGCTGGCCGACAGCAGAGCCTTGATCCAGCTCTCCTGGCTCGCCTGGTCCTCCGCCGAAAACTTGTAGGTCCGGAGTCCCGGCTCGCTCCACACCAGGGAGAAGGCGAACTGCTCCTCGGACTCGCACAGCTGGACGGTGCAGCCCTCCAGAACAATGACTCCAACCACGTCCCTGTCCCCCGGGCGCTCCTTGTAGAAGAGGAGGTTTCCCTTCAGCACGAACCAGCGCTTCTGATACGAAGTCTTTATCTCACCCTGTGACACACGGTGCGGTTCACTGAGCAGATTACACATCTCTCACTTACACAACAGCTTTGAAGCAATCTGTAGTCTGCAAAGAGGATACGTTGCGCATGTTTTCTTAATTTTAATTGCAAAAATATTGTGTTGGTTTGTAATAAGAGTGTGGAATGGAGTTGAAATCAGGTCACAAAACAATAACTTTACATCAGAGTTATAATAGTTTTGGCTCTTGTCTCTGGCTCCCACATCAACTGAGTTTAATTCAATGTTATTTGTTTCATGTTGAAACTGAGTTTAAATTCAGTAAAACCTTCTAACTACTCAAATGTGAAGGTTTCTGTTATCTGTGGCGTCCCCCAAGGCTGGAGTTGTTATTTTGGTTTAGCTCCCATTATTTAATCCAGAGCTTAATTTCTGTTTCCGACCTAACTCTGGGTTCACTTCTAAAAATCCCAGTCTTGTTCCGTTCAAATAAGATATATTTTTAAATTAATCAAACTTGTGTGGCCATCCGTAAAGCTAAAAAAACACATTGTCTGTCATTGTAAACAAGACTAGACAAAGCTTTACTGAAGCGTTTATAAGCCATACAGAAGAGTTGTTCGACCAAAACACGCAACCTCGTATATTTCCTGTTTGTATTAACTAAACCGGCTTCTTGTGAATTTTAAAAACTGAAGTTATTATCTATAGATCAAAACAGGAACGATGTAGAGTCAGCACAGAGTCAATACAAACTACTGAAATGGCCTGAAATCTGGGTGTAGTGATGGGCCTGGACCTTCAGCGCCACATAAAGACAGTTACAAAGTCAGTCTTCCATCAGCTGAAGAACATTTCCAAACTACAAATGTCCCAACAAGATCCTGGAAAACTCATCCATGCATTTATCTTTAGTTGAAATGATCACAATGCCTTCAGGTCTAGTTCAAGTCTGCTCTGCATGCCCAGAATCAAAACCAAACATGGAGAAGCAGCATTCAGTTTATGCTCCTCTAATTTGGAGCAAACGTCCAGAAAACTGCAACTGCTCCAGTTTGTACCAATTGTTTATTGACAAAATGAATACAATGGGTAGCCATTCTGGGGCTTTTACTGATTGTTCCTGCCAAATAAATTCATAAATTTCAAATTTCAAAAATCCTTTAGCATGGCATTCTTTTAAATTAAGGGGGGTAGCAAAATATTTGCTAAGAGTTGCTTTTAATTACTCATCACAGTAGTCAATTATTTTGTTTTTATCATGTAAAGCACATTAATTTGTTTTGTTTGTTGAAATGTGTTGGACAAATAATCTTGACTTGTGGATTTTTTTATTAATGCTCCCATATTTAGCCATGAAAAGTTTGGCTCCTGCAGGATTGTCACATGTTCTGACTAAACTATCAGCTTTCCTCATTTTTTCATTCCTAAAATCCAAACTTATGAGTCATTTCTCACGTAAAACTGAGTCTGGAGATTGAATTCAGTTTGAGGCCCGAAGGCAAACGAACTATGTGTCTTCAGAGACGCATTTATTTCCGTTTTGAAAAACAGAGTTTAACCCATTTAGCCTAGAATATGCATAGAGTTTACTCTAGCATCAGTGTTTGTATATCTTTATGTTTAAAGTTACAAACTGAGAGTCAATCCAAAATACTCTGACTTTTACAGATACTAATAATTTTACATCATTGCTGGAGACGAGTTGTATCTAGTTACTGTTTGGTTAACGACTCGGTAAATTTCCTTGTTTCCAAAGTAAATAATAGAGGCTGAAAAGTTTGTCTACAATATTTAACAAAATGGTTGCCTGCTGTTTTATTTGGAACAAAAATGTTGAAAAAAATAAAATAATATACAGTTACCTGATTAAAAGTATATATCAAATATTAAAATGTAAATAAATTGGAAGAGTGGAAATATTAAACATAATATTTTCATAGAAAGTCACATAATATTTCCTAATAATGTTCTGTAATCTGTAATACAAAAATGAAATGAATTTGTGAAGTAAATGCAATTACATTTTCATCTCTTTAAAAAGGTCTAGTTTGAAAAAGTGACAGGAAATGTTCAATGCATACATTTCATGATGTTTTTGTTGTGGGTTAATGTTTAATGGGGAATGCAACATAAAGTGTTTTTATGTTTTTGAAGTTGGTTCCTACTTCAAGGTTGACTTGTCAAATAAATCCACCTACTAAAATATATTAATAATTTATAGATCAAAGGGGTCACATCCCAAGTTGAAACATTGGTCAAAATGGGATTTTAAAACACTAGCTGCGTCATTTACCAGATAATTTAAATTATGAAAATAAATCGTCTCAATGAAAACAGGCCAAATAAAATAAAATTAAAGAAAAAGGGTTTTGTGGTTTTTCAGCGCTATCGAAACAAGTCATTTCACGGCACACAGTCACTGTGATAAACAGCCGGATGTTACTACTTGCGAAAACGACGAAGAGCGGGATGGTGGCGCTTCTAGCTTACAGCTCTCTCAGTTTATATAAAGTTGTGTTGACTTCATATCTGTTCTGTAAAATTGCCGATTACAATTTCCCCAAAGTATTTGTGGCTACAATGCCTGAATAAAAGTCAAAGCCTCCTCTCTGACGCTGATTAATGAGTGCTAGCATCATGGCTAACTTATGAATAAGTCTCATTTTTACGGTCCCTGCCATTATTTTTTATGACTTATGGCACGAACAAGTTTATTCATGTGTGATTTTAATTTAAATTTACTTAACAGAAACACCACAACTGCGAGATTGTACTTTTCGACATCGGCATTAGAAATATTTTGCATATTGGTAATGGAACCGCAGCTATTTTTGTGTTTTGCAACGTGTCACATCTATAAACCGTGAAAACATAACATATAAAACGTGTTTTATTTTTGAGAAACTTCAGATGTTGGTGTTTACCTTTTTGGACAGGTATCCCTCTTTGTCCACAGGTGAGTTGCAAGATTCAAAGTAGTTGACAACCTTTTCATCAATCTTCATTTCAACATTGCAGGGTGTTCAGAACATAAACCTGTAGCACACATAAACACAGTTTGAGCCACTTCCGCGTCTAACTGATCCGAGAACTAATTATGACCATGACTGTTACAAACTGTGACTCAGTTCAAAAGAACTGGATTTTTCTCCCTTGTTTCACACCAGAGTTAATCCAACCTACAGACTTTATTATTATTTTCAAAGGATTACTGTTAGTTTTCTGTAACAATAAACATTTTCATTTATTAGCGGCGCTCATGTCGCCGCTTATACCTGCCCAGCTGTTTTACTTAAAGCGCCAGCGTCGCTTAAAAACAAAAACTGACTCAGACGAAATTTCTGAAGAAATTGGGAAGCGAGAAAACGTTTCCATCAGCATGGGTATTGGTTACTCACCTTTCCGTAAAGCGTGTTGCAGTTTCCTCCCTTGGGTGTGTGTGTGTGTATGTGAGAGAGAGAGAGAGAGAGTGTGTGTGTGTGTGTGTGTGTAGCTGCTTCCTGGTCCGGCTCCACGTCAACTCACTTGAGCAAATAAAGCTTTCAATATATTTATGCGTGCAAATAATACAATCTTACAGGTTTAAGATAACACTTTCCTTTATATTTTAATAATTTTACTCATTTTCAATGCATGTTTTCTTATAATTAGAAATACATTTAATGTTTGGCTCCGTGTCACGGAGTTGCGTAATCATGGGGTTTCTATTGCAGAGCGACGCGCTTGTTTCAAAATCTACTTTCGAAACCTTCAAAATAAAGTGTTGCAAACTGCCTTTCATGGGAATTTAATATGAATTTCAACCATTAAAAAAACTAAGCACAATGAATCAATAGTACATGTCAAGAAATATGGGGTGCCATTTGAAAAGTCACAAAGTTAAAAAAAAGCAATAATTGAGTTTATTTAGCCCGTCATAAAGGAAAGAAAATGTGTTAATTTTTCAGTTATATTTCCACAATGTTACCATATTTATTAACGTCAAATCCAAATAAAATTCTTAACTTTCAAACTAAGTATTTAACTTTCAAATTAAATGTTTAGCTAGATAGCTAAATATTTAATTTGAAACTAAATGTTCAAGTCTTAACTGAATAGCTTTCAAACTAAATATTTAACTATTAAGCTCCAAATTAAATATTTATTTAGCAAATATTTAGATTCAAGTTAAATATTTTGTTATTTATGTCCACATTTAATGTTCATTTTGCTAAAGAAATATTTGGCTCCAAATTATTTTGCTAATATTTTCCAAACTGTACATTTAATTTTTCCAAACTTTTCTTGCTAAATATTTATTTTTCAAACTATAGACTTAATTTTGAAATGAAATATTTAGCAAGCAGGCTAAATATTTAGTTTGGAAGATAAATATTTTATTTGAAAATTACTGTGTATTTTGGAAAATGGTTTAGAACTAAATATTCAGTCAGTAAAATAAATATTTAATTTGGAGCTAAATATTTAGTGATTAAAATATTTTAAAGTTCTCATCCTGCTCTCTGACAGAATGACACCCTGGGTGCAGAGCCATATGCAGATATATATATATATATATATATATATATATATATATAAGCTCCATATTTACAAAGATAAACAAAAAGTAACGCACAGTAATTATTTGTAACCATCTTTATTGGTTAATTGAAATTAAATCAAGACATCTAGTTGTGTAATGTTTGCACTTTAAATTCATATATTACTCTCAGATTACTAACCACTGATAAAACTGGTTAAAAAAAAAACTGAGAAAAAAGCATCGGCTACGTCAACAAGTTTGTAATAAATGATAACAGGCTGTTACAGATTTAACTGGCTAAAAATAATTAACTCAGCCAATTTTAGTGTTTCAAAAATAAATGTTTGAACTGTTTAGGCTTCAGGACAATGGAGTCAACCAGGAACAGGCGCCGCTGCATGCCCTATAGCTACAGAGAAGAAGTTACAGAGAAATATTTTCCACCATGTAAACAACGATTATCAGCTTAAATATGGTGAAGCAGATTTACTGGATATGAATTCAAGTCACAGCAGTTTAAATGTGATGATGAACTGAGAATAACTTTTCCTTCATCATGCACTAATCTGGAGTTCATCAACATGAAAACTCATTGGGTCAAACTGTGTTCACTGTTTTAGCAACAGATTAATCTATTGATTATTTTGACGATTGATCTGATTACATAACTGTCGCATTCTGCAGATTTTTCATTTAAACACTAAAACTGGTTTTATGTGATATTAGAAATAGATTTAAAAATGCAAATAAACAATCTAATTCACTTTAAAATCAGAAAATAAACATTTTATTGCCTAAAATACAGTGTTTTTAGGCAAAGAACTATGAAAAACCCTTTTTGCTTCACTTATCAATACACAATAAGTTTAATTTGTTGCTTGTGTTTTCAATTAACTGATTAATAACTGGATAGCAAAAGGTTGTTAATACAGGTTTTCCCAGGATTTGAATTGGGTCAAGTTTAAACTAGTTACTTGAGAGGACCTGAGTAGAACATGTTTTTTTTTTCATTTTACATGCAAAACGTATAATTTTTTGTGCAGTTTTGTCTTAATTACTGCTGTGAATATGTATTTTTTTTCAGCAAATGACCTTTTTTTCCTGAGTGTGTATACTCTACTTAACGATTTAAAAAATGACTAAATTAGTTGACGATTATTTCCATAATCGATTAATCACGATTAAACCGATTAATCATCTCACACATGCAGCAATTCGTACACAAAGCATCATCATAGCCGTGTATATGTGAAAAAGGAAGGCATTTGATAGACTGAGTAGCAAGATGGTGGGACATTTTGTTTCAAAAAACGCTAAAGCTACGTTCACAAAGCAGGTCTTGACGATAATTTTTTGTTTTTTCCTGAAATCCGATTTTTACTTGTTTTTGTGTTATTCTTCAAACTACTGATTAAACTCGACCGTAATGAGACTTTTGTAGCATTGATTGTTTTTTTTTTCAGACATAGTTCATAAAAAAGTTGCATCATTCCAATGTGTTGAATCCACAGCTCTTCTGTAAAATCGTCAACCACCATTTTCCCAAAACGCCGCAGCCGCTCCCAAGTATACAGCTCTTGTCACTCCAACATGCAGACGTCTCCCCTGGTTGGCCAATCGATGATGAATGCTAGCGCTATGGCTGAATTATGAATATATGTCATGTTACTGTTTACATTTGTCGCTGCCATGATTTTTAACAATAGGATATCTAAATTAGTTCCACATATTGAAATAGCACAGATAGAATATTTTTTGGGTGAAAAGATCCGAATTGGGCCGTTCTGTCTGTCTGCAGCGAAAAAGCTGGATATGGATATATGACACAGAAATCAAATTTGGGTTGCATTTGCCTGCTGTGTAAACGTAACCAAACAAATCTTGATCGAATATGTTAAAACCTATAAGATTAGATGCAGGAAGGGTGCTGAGTCCATCTACTGCAGCTCTGTCCACGCTTGCTGCAGCTGCAGAGTTTCTACAATGTGAATCCGTTGGTGTCTCTTCAAGTTCTCTCCTCGGCTGAAGCTCTTCCCACACTGGCTGCAGTAGTACGGTTTCTCCCCCGTGTGGACCCTCTTGTGTTTCTTCAGGTCTCCCGCCTGGCTGAAGCGCCTCCCACACTGTATGCAGCCGTACGGTTTCTCCCCTGTGTGACACCGCTGGTGGATCCGCAGGTTGGCCACCCTGCTGAATGTTTTCCCGCACACGATGCAGAGGTGGAGGCCGCTTCTGCCGACACGATTCAAACTGATTTGTCTTCCGTTGACCGTGGAGGCCCTGTTGCCGTTGACGACGCCCTGCCTCCCATCGGGGGCGAGATTTGAATCGACGAAGACGAGTCCGTTTCGTTCTGCGCCGGCTTGTGGACCGGGATCTTTTGAAGAGCTGCAGCTCAAGTTGACACATCCAGCCAGCTGCTGTTGTTCCGTTTCTGTTTTGATGGCAGGAAGCTGGATCCCGCCAGTGTAAGAGCTGCACACGTTGTTGAATGACGCAGCGTCCGATTCCCTGGTTGCACAGCGCGACGCCTGGACTTCCTCACTTGTTGCTCTGCAGCGCTCAGCTCCTGATTCGTGGTCGATGTGTTGTTCCTGCTTCACGGCGAGATCAGTGATCAGTGTTGGCTCTGTGGAAGTTTCATCTGGATGATGATTCTGAAAGAGGCTCAAATCCTGGTTTGGCTCATCCACATGATCCGTTTTCTCAAGAAACGGCTCCGTCGAAGAGAGAACAGCTGCAAACGTAGAAAAAAATAAAAGATTTTTATCCATCATGAAACTTAAGATGCCTGAACAACAACCATTAATGCAAATTCACTCATTATTTGGAAATTTTGCGTGGATTTGCAATCTTCAATCACCGCAACTTTTCCACACTGTAAAAATGATTTACTGACTCCACTTGACTCAGTCTAGTTTTATTGTTGCTTCTCTCAGTTATCAACATTAACTGTCAAGTTCGAAACACTTAAAAACTATTGATACAGCAATCTCTCTTTAACTATTATACTGAAATTTTAAACTTAATTAAATTTACATTACTACATGTATTTTTTCCATTTGCATTTTCATAAGTTTTTAACTAATTTCTAAGTTAAGTCAACTTTGTAGTGTTTGTTTTACGTTGAAATGTTTATTCTTATTATGAGTTATGTTATCCAGTCTAAATTAGTTTTATGGGCATTATTTTACTCAAGTCAGGAAAAGTTTCAAAATTCACACGTTAAAATTTTTACAAATTTCTAAAAAAAATAAAATAAAAAAAAAATTCATTTCTAACTTCTGAAAATTTAGGCCTTTTAAATTTTCTGAAGGAAAATAATTAGAAAAAAACAATAAAATTTTATTTACTCATAACTGGAAAGAAAGAAAATCTGACAAATAACCTTATTTTCTGTATTTTCATCTTTTCTGACCAAACTTTAAATTTTAACCGTTAAAATTCTGTCCTGTTGCGGGAAGACAATTAGATTTGACACAATTAATTCTGATCAATCAAATATTGAAGTAATCATCAACAAATTTAGTAACAAAATCGTTGCTAACTGGAGCATAGAGACTAAAAGACCATTTGAACAAACTGAACAAAAATATAAACATTTTGCATTTAAGATAAAAAAACCCTTAAAAGCAATGCTTTGCTATTTTACTTTAGACATTAAATATGTATTTAATTTAAAAAAAGAATTTAATTATTAGTTTATTTGCATCTTTTAATGCTTTTCTCATATTTTCTAAAGAATGCTAAAGAGGTTAGATTAGAATGTGCCAGATTTTTTAAATGGTTAATCGAATAATTGTCAGAATAATCAGTTACTAAACAAATCTTTAGTTGCAGAGTTAGCAGCAGTTTACCAAAAATAAAGGTTTAAAAAATTGTGCAACTTTGACCGCAACCTTTTGAAATAGGTGCCGCAAAATCAGTAACTTTACCTGAAACTATTGCATGAAACATCCTGGAGGGACTGAACGATGCATAACCCACCTGTGTTTTCTTTGGCGAGTCTGACCTGCAGCTCCAGCAGCTGTCGTTTCAGACTTTCGTTTTCTCTCTGTGTTCTGAAGGTTCTTTGTTGGTACTCACACACCGTCTCTTTCACCAGCACCAGAACCTCCTGCACAGCTTCAGTCAGCAGTTTGGCCACACGGGCATTCAGACGTTCCAGTTTAGACATCCTAAAAACATAAAAACAGATAAAGATTAGAAAAAGTATGAGCAAATGATTGAACCATTCAATTCTGGCTGCATTAATCCAACTCGTTGAGTAAAAAATCTTTAGCGACAGGCGCTCAATTATGCTTGATTGATTATCATTAAGAAAACAGTTTTACAGCAGTTTTAAATCCTTTTTATTTTTCTGAAGGAAAATAATGAGAAAAAAACTAACATTTTATTTTATTGTGATCACTTTATTTTCAAATAAAGTGATCAAAACTTATTTATACTTCAACATAATTAAATTTCTTGAGAAAAATATCACCCAGTTTCACTGCATCAACTTTAGAAATGCCGTGTGGTGATGACGACTTGCTGAAGTTTAAACAAAGCAACTAACCCCCTAAGTCAGCGTCTCCAAGGAAAAACCTAATTAAAATACCCAATTTTTAATCAAATCAATGTGGAGTCTTGGGTCTTACTGATCAAACCTTTATCTAAATTTCCAACATCAAACAATAATAACGTTAATTTATAATTATAAAAATCTAATTATGTCCAAGCTTGATGTTCCCAATTTGTTTTCTAAGCTTTATAGCTATCAATTTGACATTAAATATACCTTAAATATCAACGCTAACTGATGCAGTACATATTTTCCGAATTATTAATTTAAACTAAGCTAAAATTATAACAATTTATGTACTAAAACAGGATACATTTGCATCACTTTCCAGTCTGAATCTGTTATAAACAGCAGCTGAGCTTCTGGTCCTGCTTAACGTGGGCAGCTAGCATTAGCAACATTAGCTCCGCTCCGTCAGGATTTGCTTTAACATCTCGAAGATCGAAAGATCCAGAAACATGGCGACATTTCATCTGGTTCAGCTCACACCCACACATGTATATTAAATATTATATTACAAAACATGATGATACTAACCTAGGAACACCTTTGTGAGCCCAGAAAGCGCGCCGGAAGTTACGTCAAATCTCGATTCCCTTTCAGAATAAGAGCTTCCGCCCCATTCCGAAACTTTAATTTTCAAAATACAGCGTGGCTAACGGTTCATAGCCGCGACCCAGGTAAACTAAATATTTAGCTTCCTGACTACTACCTAACTGAAAGCTAACTACTGTGTAGCTTTCCAATACTGAATTTGCATATTTGAATAAATATTTCAGATTTTTAATTCAAATTTAGTTCATGTTTAGCTTCAAATTAAATTTGAAGCTAAAATTCAAATTTAGCTTTGGATGTTGAAAGCTCAATTGAATAGTTAGCTTTCAAATATTGAACTTGAAAGTTAAATATAGCTAAATAAAGCTAGATAAATATTCAGCTGGTGAATTAAATATTTAGTTTGGAACTCTTACATTTATAAATGTGTGGCCGGTATGACAGGCCAAATTAAATCAAATTATTGCTATTTTTTACTGTGTAACTTTACAAATGGCACCCCTAGTATACAGATGAAGATGGCTCTTTGATTTGATTGATAAAACAGTATTTGAACGCACAAATGTTTTTTTAAAAAGTTGTACTAATGGGGCCTATGGTAGATAGACGGTGGGCCAAATTTGGCTCCAACACCTTAAGTTTGACATACATAGTTTAAGGTGAATGTTTAGTGAAGATAACTTCATCCAGCAGTTATAACTCCGAGGTATCTAGCATTCAGTATATGGCTGACATCTAGTGCTAATGATGTAAAACACAACTCATTCATTTAATTCTGTTGATTTCAGATTTAAACCACAAAAAAGAACAAACCAGACAAGACAAAGTTTGTTTTCCGAAGCTTTATAGCCACAGCATGCATCACAAATTCAGTGTACTCTCTTGCAGACATCTAGTCTGCAAGAGAGTACACTATAAGCAAATTTACTCTGGAGACTATCATGCAACTTGTAACTTATTTCAGTGTAAATCAAACCATTTGGGGAAACTATCCGCACAAAAACACAAATGTAAAAAAAAAAAAGTTCTGTAAGGTCTGATTACACGTTCAGACCTTTTACCTGGATCCCTTCTTTTTCAAATACGCTCTAACCCTCCCGTCCCCCCCCAAAAAATGGCAGGAAAATAGAAAAGTTCACAAAAATCCAACACTAAATAATATGGCGCCCCCTGGTGGACACGTTTCTTTTTACTGGTTGTTTCATTGGCAATATTGAAAACAGAAAGTATTTCTGCTGCAATATAAGGTTTTTCCATGTATGTTAATATGTTGTTAGTAAAACATCTGACCCTTGAAATGATTTTTGTTCAACTCCTAACCAATGAGTCAAGACCAGTAGAAACTATTGATGAAACCAAAAATGTGGAAATTTCCTGGGTTTTTTTTAGCAATAAGGCATCAGTCTGAAGCCGTTTTTATGCTGTGGATCTCTAAAGATAAACAGATTTGATTAAAAAAAATTAGGACAAATGTAATGTATTTTTAATGTAATGAATTTTGGCCCTCTGATGGTTTGCAGACGGTTTTGGACACACCTGAACTAATAGATCAAGTTCTAATCACTTCAGAATGCATAAACACTTTTTCATTGAGGAACTTTAAAGGTATTTGCGGTTTTAAATTGACATTTGTTATAACAGTGACTGTGTACAAAAGAGAAATTGCTAATTTATTGCAAGGGAATAAGATAAACCCCACTTTGTCCATTAGGGGGCGCCGTAAAATAAACTCTGTAGTTCCAAAGAGGCTTAAGAAAAAATGTCCTCAAGGCTGTCCCTCCAGAGTTGTTTCCTCAAACAGGCTGAGGAGGTTCTTTGGTTCAAAGTTGGGCCGCGGTGTCGCTGCCGCCTCTTCCGCCCGGACCCGGCCGCGGCGGCGCCGCTCGGTGGACGCTGTGGACGGGGAGCCCGGGTGGCGCTCTGCGTGTATGGGGCTGACGTCGGGGGTGAGTTTGTGGCAGGAGTTGTTCAGGTGGGAGCTGGTCGGAGTCAGAGGCAGGCTACAGGACGACCAGCTGCCCAGAACCGACTGGGTGGAGTGGACCGGGCCGCGGACCGGAGAACCCGGCAGAGGAGTGGATGTGCTTTCTACCGACAGTCCAGATTTAATTCTGAGGGAAAAATGAAAACAAAAAAAAGAAGAGTTAGATAGATAATTTATATTAGTTAAAACTACAGTAAATATCTGAATGAATGTTAACTTTAATAAAAGATGAAAAGATTATTATTCAACAGACAACTTCAGTGATTTCTGCATATACTGTACTGACATATGAATATATTCTGGTATTAATACAATAATAATTAATATGTATCATTCTGGTAATTTTACAACTTTATTCTCTTATTATTACGACTTTTTTCTTGTCTTATTTCAACTTCATGTTGGCAAAGCTCCGATTTTATTTTCATTTTATTGAGACTTTGTTCCGACTTTATTCTTGCATCGCTATGGCTCTTCTCGTATCATTCCGACTTCATTCCCGTATGATTATTACTTTATTCTGGTATCTTTGCGATTTTATTCTGAACCTGTTAATGATCCTGTACCTGTTTGAAAAGGTGGGGGAAAGTTCTGGGTCTGAGTGATGCAGAAAGACTCCGTCGTCCTCTGGACTTCCCGGGTCGTTGTGCAGGGAACTGAGGGACAGCGTCACGTCTCTGTCCCAGCTGTCCTTCGGCGGCGTACACGGCTCCGGCTTCGACCAACAAGGCAGAAACGGCAAGCGAACCGAGGAGAGGAGCTTGCAACCGAAGCACACCACGAACTGAAGAGAAATCAAACATTAAAAACCTTTGCGGTGATTAAATGTACATATGATGCAGAATGCAGACTGGAACCAGTACTTGGCAGAAGGACACCACTGTCAGCATGGTCTCAGCCACCATCAGGTAAATCCGCCTTTTCCATCTGCGTTTCCTGACGCATGGCAGAGCGAGAAGCTGAGAGACGGTTGGTCTTTCGTTTGGTTCTGGGTCCAGCATCATCCTGAGGACGGACTGAAGCTCAACAGACAGGCCTGGAAACACGGGCAGAAAGAAAAGCTCCTGGTTTCATCCGGACAGATTCATCACTGGCAGACGGGGGCGGATGTTACCGTTGGTGAACTCTGAGGGAAGGTGGCCCTGTCGGAGCTGCTGCCATCCTTCGCCGCCGTTTGGAACTTCCAGGTTACAGGCGAGCTCCAGAATAGAAACACCCAAACTAAGAGCATAAAAAAGAGTTTTTATTAAACTTAAACTATCAGTGTTTAAGGCATTGTGAACAGGTTGGGATAGGTTTATCATCTATACAAAACATGTGTAAGTAAGTAATCAGAACTTAGTCTGATCAGTTCTGCCTATTTTGAGCTCCTTCAGAATTCGGGCTCTGTCC
Organism: Poecilia formosa; assembly: GCF_000485575.1. Classification (NCBI taxonomy): domain Eukaryota; kingdom Metazoa; phylum Chordata; class Actinopteri; order Cyprinodontiformes; family Poeciliidae; genus Poecilia; species Poecilia formosa. The sequence goes on along the minus strand of NW_006800247.1, from coordinate 588,108 downwards.
CTTTAAATCCCGATAAGCTGCTGTTGGCCACGCCCCCCAGTTCAATGTTTGCGCTCAGGTGTGAAAATGGCAGCAAAGTACAACGCTGTATTAGAGCAATTGTAGATAGAAAAAAAGGGAGTAAATTTTTGCTGAAAAATCTAAAATTTTCTATAAAACAAAAACAAGAAAATTTTTGAGTTTGAAAAGTCAGAAATTTACTGGAAAAAAGTTAAATTTTGAAATTAATCTTAGAATTTTTCTAGAAAAAAAAAAAAAAAGAAATTTCCGAGTTTGAAAAGTTCCAAATTTGCTATGAACCCCCCCCAGAAATTTTCTAGACATTTTTTTTTAAATCCGAGTTTCAAAAGTCAAGTTTTTCTGAATTTCTGATTTTTTTTTTCTAGCAACTCTAGAAAGATTCTGAGATTAATCTTACAATTTCTGAGTGTTATGGCGGAAATTTACTCGTCTTTTTTCCCCATCTACAATGGCCCTAATATGCCGTCGTAACAAACAGATGCACAACTATATAACTCTATATAATTATACATCTTTGAAAAGCATTAGTAGATCCTTCTGTACAACTAACGAGAATGCAGCAAGTGATAACTGGATGGTAAGTCAACAACTTTATATAACTGTATATAACTATTCATCTTTGAAAACCATTAGTAGAGCCTCCTGTACAACTAACGAGAATGCAGCAAGTGATAACTGGATGGTAAGTCAACAACTATAATGAAGAAGTGTGATTTCTATTACTAAGCTGCACAGGGTCAAGTTATTTTCAAATTTATTAGCATTTATTGAGGCTTTTATCGAACAAACGAGGACAGTTTACCGTCATTAATTGGAATTTATCACGACAAGAAATCAAAACTTAGAAATGTATCACAATAAATTATATACGATAATTGTTTTTTTTAAACAATTGAGTTGTTTTTAAGAACCAAATAGAAGCATAAAAAATGGCAAAATATGAGTTTTGCAGAATAGGTCCCCTTTAATATTCTCCATTTCTGCCCTGCCGTACCTAAAAACATCCGCTGCAGGTCCATACTCGCCGCGCAGCAGCTCCGGCGCCATGTATCGCGGGTCTCCCTCCTGGACGTCCTCCTTCGTCTTCCTGTTTTTGGACTCGACGCCGGTCTGGTTGACCTCAAACAGAAGCCCGAAGTCTCCCAGCTTCAGCCGCCCAGAATCCGTGATCAGGACGTTGGCGGGTTTGAGGTCCAAATGCACGAAACCATGAGAGTGCAGGTGCTGCAGGGCAGAAAGAAGGTCGCACAGGTAGCCCCACGCCGCCGGCTCGTCTGGATCAACCAGAAACAAAATGGCGGTCAGCAGGTGCAGAAACGATTGGGTTTCTGAATGAAGATGTTTTAAGGCTGACCTGGGCCGGGAGGCTTGTTCTCAGCGTGCAGCAGCAGGCTGGTGCTGCACAGCTCCGTCTGAATGTACAGGCGGCCGCTCTCTTCCCACGCCGCCACAAAATCCAGAACGTGAGGGTGAGGACAAATTCGCTCGTGGTTCCTGGCTTCTTTGACGCTTCGCTGCCTCTCGCCATTTCCCCTGAAGCGCTGGGCAGAGCGCTTCACGGCGTACAATCGCCCGTCTTTGTTGTTTTGCACCTGCAAAAATAAAGAAAATGCTTAAAGGGGAAGTATTATGTGTTTTCCAATAATTTTATAACACAATGTTACCTTCTGTTGTTATAAAAATGCTGTAAATTTCAAATATGACTTAGAAATTTTAACGTCTTGAAATTGGGCCTCTGTCTCTTTAAGAAGCTCCTGCTCTTTCTGAAACTCCAACTTCAGCTTTTATTGTTGAGGATTTATACTCCAGTTAATTAATCTATAGCTAACTTAGTTGAGAATTATTTAATTAATCAGATTAATCACGATTAATTGTTTCAGTTCTAATTTTGGATTGACAGATTAATAATTGAATAATAAAGATGCTTAATTATTTAACTGAATTTGAACTAGGTGAAGCTAAAATGGGGATCTGGGTAGAAAATATTTTCTCTTAAATGCAAAATGTAAATATTTTTGTACAGTTTTGGCTTAATTACTGCTCTAAGTTTGTTGTTCTATCAACTGATTAGCCTTTTTTTGGAGTCTGTTTACTGAAAATTAATCAGTTTCTAACTTAGTTAATTATTTAATTAATCACAATTAATCGTTTTAGCCTTAATGTTTACCAATCCTAACATTGCTCACCTTGTAGACCTCTCCAAAGGATCCTCTCCCAAGAAGACCCAGATTAGTGAAGCACTGACCAAAATAGGACGTTTGCTTACTGGGATCATACACAGAGCTAGGCGGGGGAGATTTACTGAGCGAATCGGAGAGCGGCGTCCACGGCGACTGATGCTGAGGGAACATCCTGCTCAGCGGCGGGCATCCTTTGGAGGGCGGCAGCGGAGGGAGGCAGTAGGAGCCTCGAGGAGGGGAGGAGCAGGAGGCGCTGGACGTGGACGCCGAGGAAAACGGAAATCTGCGCTTCTTGAGGGAGAAGGACTGCTCTGCATGGGAGAGGTGCGCCGGGATGGGCCGGGGAACCCTGGACGTCGTAGTTTCCACGGCAACCGACATGGCGGGAGGACTTCTTCAGCTCTGTTCAATCAAGATGGCGGCTGGAAAACAGAGGAACCAAATGTTGTACTCAAGCAAAAGTAGCACGACTTCAACATATTTTTACTCAAGTAAAAGTAAAAAGTATTCATCCAAGAAATTATTGAGTAAAAAAGTATTTGGTGAAAAGTTTACTCAAGTATTTTTAATATTTATAAATTACATAATCAGACGGAACAAAATATAAACTTAAGTGGAAATGTTGGTATTTTAGCATGATAATGACAATAATTCATATAAGCAAGAAAAAAATAAAATCAGGCAAAAGAACATTTTTCCAAATCAGTTTCTTTCAATAAAAAACTTTTGAAACTTTAACTAAACTGCAGTTGTGTGTCTGTGTCTGGTGAATTTTTGGTTAAAAACATGTTTGTTTTTCATTCAGTGGGAAGAAAATCCAGAAATTTTACTCAAGAAGGAGTAGAAATACTTCAAAATAAGATTACTCAAGTAAAAGTAAAAAGTACAGCTCAGTAAAAATACCTTTAAAAGTATTTTTACTCAATCAAATGTAACTAATTTCTACCCAACTTTGCTGGAAGATATTAAAACAAAACAAAACATTAAGAGGCTGGAAACAGATTTGAATCTGAGCCAATTTAACTGAGAAGAAAAAGAGTCCGGCAGTTTTAACTTAAACCTGTATTAAATAAAAAGCTGTGGTTTGCTGTTCCATTGTGATGACATCTCTAACATGTTTTAAGTTACAAAGAAAGCTGTTATTTCAGCAAAACCTGTTTAAGAACAGGAGAATGAGAGGCATAAAGTGATCAAAGATTTAAGAAGATAAATTAGTCTCTTGGCAAACCCAATGTGATCTAAAAAACGAGTCAAACAAATCCAAAAATGAGGCTAAAAATGAGCTAAATCAACAAGTTTCAAATATACAAATACTATAAAACTGTAGCAATTACAATAAACTCACTGACTTCACTGAGTTAACAACATTCTGTGGAAGTCAGCAGAAAAAGACGAAAAAGTGATTTGTATCCGCCACAATTCTCGATTAAAATTTGCTCAATTGTCATAAACGTGGACAACTGTCAAATCTGTAAAACATGTAGCTTACAATAACAACGCAGGCGGAGCAGCTGCAGACATAACGTCGCTAGCTAACTACCGCCCCGTCAAACCCCCTTTTCACCCTCTGACACCTCTGGGTTTAGTGAACAACATTAAATTAGTCACACGACACCAACCATAATCCAGTTTTCCTGATGGCTTCCAGTAGAAAATAATTTGTTTGCTGGTATCTCCTTCCAGAGCTGAGCGTACTGTCCTCTTTCAGCTCATAATCACCTGCTCGCGCCAAATTCTGAACAGTTTACGCAGCGTTGCGTAGTGCCACGTAACTGTACGTATGTTGCGCAATATCCGCAAGCGTCAAGCGTTGGTGCAGTACAGTCGGGGCTGGCGTAACTGGCTAGCTAGCTGATCCCTTGAAATGGTAACTTTGTTTAACGGTTATTTTACGTGATTAGTCCTAAACTACCTTAACGGAATTAACACCAATTATCTTACACGAAAGTGTTAATGTTATAGAAAGCTATATTAGCTTTGGCTTTGTTAGCCCGTTCAAGCTAAACTGGCTGTGTTAGCTTAGTTATCTTGTCGCTAATGTGTGTAATGCTAACAAGTTAGCTACAACATTAGGCTAACTACGGGTAGCTGAAAACAATTCTAGTTTATCTGTCAAGTTTCCAACATTGCTTTTTACGGCATGGCTTTATTTTAATGGCATACTCAAACTGGATACGTGCTAGCTTACAGCTTGGTGTGCGTTGAAAGAGCTAGGTATTATTCTTTGTCAATCAATGTTTTGTCCGCAGCCTTAACTGAATCCTTATAGCGATTTTTTGGGAAGACTTCTGTGTTGATTTCTTTGTTCATAACAAAACCAAATGTTAAACTGAAAACACGTGAAGTGAAAATCGAAAATAAAATGCTATGCTATCATGTGATACAGAAACTATAGTTGGAATGTAATCCGTGATTTAGAATTGCTTGTTTTAGCGAAGGCACAGCTGTCATTTACCGTTTGGTTTATTTTTGAGTCTGATTTTACATTGTTTTTGATTACTAAGATGATAACCGCTTTAAATTTGCATCCAATACAAAAGAATATTCCAATATTTGACGTATTGATCAGTGATCTACTGGTCAATTACTCAAAAATCAGTTTTATTCCCTTCCCTATTTATGAATTGGGTCTAAAATAAGAAGTCTGTACATCGAGTAATGATCGTATTTGAGATTATTAAACATCAGATTAAGTTAAGGGATTTATATCTTTTGTAAACATCAGATCATTTATAGGAAATAATGTTCATACAATGTTGAGAAAAGTATAAAATCAAGATTTTTCTCACTTTTTAATGGCGATAACAATATTGATTAGTATTAATGATCATTTTCCAGACACTTTAATTACTTAAGCATGAGTTTTACCATCTCAGAAGGGGACATTACAGTAAGTGAGAGCTCCTTTTTCTGACTAAATGTGTTCAGCATATGGAAAGTGTGAACACAAATTTCTTAAAAAACAGTTTTAGCTACAAAACTTAGAGCTTTTTAAATTCTTTTAATGCATTTTAAAAGAAAATGTAAATTTTAATCACCCTCAACAAACTAAACATGTTTAAACCAAAGTCTGAATCAAACTGATAATGTTACATTTTTGGCTCATTCTATAAAACTTTTGTTTTATAGAATATGTGACAAAGACCAACAACAAACTGTTACAAACAACATATGATTGTGCTGATTATCTTCAAGGACGTGTTCCTAATGATCCGGCGTCACAAGACGACAATCTTCACAGACGCCAAGGAATGCACCACCGTGTATGAGCTGAAGCGGATTGTTGAAGGAATACTTAAAAGACCTCCTGAGGACCAGCGGCTCTATAAAGTGAGTTTAAACCTTAGGAGCACGCAGTTCTGAAATCATGTTTATTGGAGCTGTTTCCTGCGCTGCTTCCTGTTTGTAATGGGTTTCGTTTTCTTTCTGCAGGATGATCAGTTGCTAGAGGACAGCAAAACTCTGGGAGACTGTGGATTCACCAACCAGACTGCCAGACCTCAAGCACCAGCTACAGTCGGTCTGGCCTTCCGTGTAAATGGTAAATATTGTTTTATCGATGCGTTTGCCTCTGAAGCTCAGGAATATGTTTCTCTACTCTAGTTAGTATTTTTAAGGCTTTGTTTTTTCTGAGCTAGCAACTCTAAAGTCTCATTTTGTGCTCTCTTGGTTTACTGAATCACAAATATTTTGGATAGAATAACAAGAAGTGGAATCCAAACATACTTATTTGCTACTTAATGTACAAATAAATATGAACATTAACAAAAAATACACATTAACTTAAACCACCAAAAAGATTTTTAAACATCATTTTGTCCAATTTCCTCAGATAAGTTAGCAAAATAAATGGATCTCTTGAAAGTGTAAAACTAGAGCAAAATATGATTTAAGAAAAAAACGGTAACTTTATTTGAAGGGGTGTGCGTAAGACTGACATGACACTGTCATAAACATGACATAACACCTGTAATAAACATGAAGTCTTTATGAATGTTTACGACAGTTGTCATTAAGTGTCATTCGGTAATTAATGACACTTTTAATGCAAAGTTGCATTAAAAGACCATTAAAAGTGCCAACTTTGCATGATTTTGTAAACAATGACAATTTAATGCAAAGTTGGCACTTTTAATGGACTTTCAATGCAACTTTTAGAGCAACTTTGCATTAAAAGTGTCATTATTTACCGAATGACACTTAATGACAACTGTCATAAACATTCATAAAGACTCCTTCATGTTCATGACAGATGTTATGTCAGACTTATGCACACCCCTTCAAATAAAGTGTTCCCAAAAAAACATAAAAATATAACCTAGTAATAAAAAAAACAAGCATTTAGAAATTAAGTTAAATTTATTGCCTGTAAGCAGTAGATCAGATTTTTCAAAGAAAAAAGTTTTTTACTTAAATATTAAAGCCAAAAGCATAAAAAGGAAAACAATTCAAGCTCCTCTGCCTTCTCTCAGTGCTAACTAGAAACAACCAATCAGAGCCATGAGGCGGGTCTTATTGCTGTCAATCATCTCTGTGCAACACTCAGCCTAGTCTGTCATGAATCCTAAGGCTAGTTAGCATGGCCCCAGATGATGGTTGATAAATGATTTTCTTGTAACGGTAAGTTGTTTCTCCACCATTAGCACATTTGAAGCACGTACATGAGGTTGATTGACAGTTTGAAGCCCCTCCTCCTGGCTCTGATTAGTTGTTTTTAGACAGTAGAAGGTGGAGGAGATCGATCTTTTCAGATTATCCGTCTCATGACAAACATGGTGACAGTTATAACAGATACGTAAAAACATTGTTTATAAAAGTTACTTCGGATTTAAGGCCCTGAAGGGTTTTCAGGCTTGTGGATGAATCCTCCGGTTTCCCAGAGCTCTTTATTCACCCCCTCTGCAGTTCAAAGGTGTTTACATCCAATCAGTCACCTTGTCGTTAAAGCTGTAATTTATAACTTCTACAAAAAATATGTTTTCTGCATATTTGTGAAAACTGTCACCATGTTGTGACAGTTTAATATGAGATAAATAATCTGAAGAAATGCACCTCTGACGAAGAACAACCAATCAGAGCCAGGAGGCGGGGCTTAGCGCTGTCAATCAATCTCATGAATGTGTAATTGGTGGAGAAACAATTTACAGTTACAGGAAAACTGACATCTGTGGCTATGCTAAGTAGCCTGAGCATTCACAACAGGCTCTGCTAGGTGGCACACACAGGAATGATTGACAGCGCTAAGACCTGCCTCCTGGCTCTGATTGGTTGCTTCTAGTTGGCACTGGAAGAATGCACACATTATTTTTTTTTTTCTGATTATTTGTCTCACAAATTCGTGTCATGACATGGTGACAGCTTCAACAAATATAAAAAACATATTTTTGGTAAGTTAAAACTGTAGCTTTACAGAGTAAATACTCCCAGAGCTCTTTATTCTCTCCCTCTGCAGTTGAAAGGTGTCAACATCCAGTCAGTCACCTTGTTGTTAAGCAGCCCAGCTAATTCCTCTTGTTGTGAGAACGATGTGTTTTCCTGCAGCTCTCTGACATGATTAAGCTCCGCTGTCACTGCGAGGCTCATGTTTCTCTGCTTCCCCTGCAGATGAGATGTTTGAGCAGCTGCACATCGAGGCCTTCTCCAGCCCCCCCGAACTCCCCGACGTGATGAAGCCTCAGGACTCCGGTAGCACTGCCAACGAGCAAGCGGTGCAGTGATGGCGGCGCCGGCAAGGACGGGAGCGGCTGTGTGTGGTTTAACTGGAGTGAAGAAGTAATTTAATTTAATGAATGCGGACATTATAGGGGTAACCGAGCCTGCCCACGTTACCTTCACGCCATCACATCAGCGTCCCGCCTCCACCCCCCTCTACTCCTCACTTTCGCCAAATTACTTCACAATGTCTTTCTTTTTATCTCCAGTTTCCACGCCATGTGCAGCCCTGCTCCTTGAATTCACCCGAAAGCACCAACCGTCACGAAATTTGGAGTGAGAAAGTTGTTGGTTTGGAAAGTGTGAGTGTATGTAAGCGTGCGTCTTTGAGTTGACTATAATTATTATCACTAGCATTTTTGGGAAGGTGTAGTTGTGTGTCGCAGTGCGCTAGATATAAAAACCGCTCGGGTAAGAATCCAGTATTTGACTCTGCATGAACAACTTCGAAGCTAAGGTTGCAGATCGACCGCTGAGACGTTTACTTGGTCGGATACTCACTGCTATTTACTCCGCATCACCAATTTGACACATCTAGAAACGACGGTTTGTTTAATCAGTATGTGTGAGTCGTCAGTCAGTTGTGTTTCATGCACTGAGACCAAAGGCGATGATGCGTTTGGTCAAAGCACATTTGGTCTGTGACATACGGCAAACACCGAATGAGAACTTTGTTCTGTAATTTTTATTTTTTATATATGCTTTCATCATGTCACCAATGTTATTATGGCATCTCCTAACCCCACAAACACAAACAAAGCTTGTAACTGTAAGCTCGCTTAATTAAAAAGTTTTTCCTGTTTTGTTTTTTTCATTCCTCTGCCTATCAGATTTTTATTTACGTCACATGATGGTCGGGTTGTTTACAGGAAGATAGTCGTTTGTGGAAAAAAAAAAGTCTTTGTTTTTTCCTGGCAAAACATTTGTCCAGTCAGTGGAACAAAAGGAACTTAGTGGGTGCTCAAAGTGTGGCCCGGGGGCCATCGGGGGTCTTGGGAAGATTTTGCCTGGCCCTCAATCACAATTAAAGAAAAATTAATTCTTACTGATGGAAAAAGATAAACTAATCTAAATGTTAGCTATAACACAAAGCATTCATTTTTATCAACCCTTATTTTGCTTTTATTTTAATGGTATTAGGAAACGCCCATTTATTGAACTTGGCTAAATCCTGTTTGTGTTGCTGAAAACAAGCAAAAAAAATCTAGAAAATGTGGATCACTTGTTTTGTTTTTAATCATTCAAACCTAGAAAACCACTTTTTGTTTCAAATATAATCACTTTATCTGTTTTTGACAGAAATCAAACTACTTTGTTTCGTTAAATGTCATGCGTTTAGTTTATTATGTATGACAGCATTATGGCTAAACGAAGGGGGGGGGGGGAAATAAAATTATAAAATTACAAGAATAAAGTTGAAATTGCACGAGAATAGTCTGAATATTCTAAATAATAGTCATAGTATTATGAGAAGTCATGTTACTAGAAAGTTGTACAAGAATAAAGTCAAATTTTTATTACTTTATTCTCGTCTTTTTAAAATGGTTGTGGCACCAAAGTGTAATGCAGCTGTAAAGCAGATACAGGCCAAACAGAAAGTATTCACAGCTCTTCACTTTTTCCACATTTTGCTGTGGAAACATACATGAGGAAAGTATGTTAAATTCATACTTTCCTCATTAATACCCAATTATGACAATATGGAAAGAATACAAAACCAAGAAATCACATTTATGTAACTATTCACAGTTATGAAGCTTAAAATTGAGATGTTTCTACAACATAAATGGAGTCCACCTGTTGTAAATTCATTTGATTTGGGCTTGAATTAAAAGTTAGCACTGATCTCTTGCAGCAAGAAGACATACAAATGTGACACAAAACATGCTAACTTTCTTTGCACAAAATTATTTTATATAATGAGATTTCAGTCTGGTCAGTTCTGCCTATTTTGAGCTGTTTTAGGGCCTCTGTCACTTTAAATCCAAATAAGCTGCTGCTGGCCACGCCCCCCTAATGTTTACACTCACACGTGAAAAAAGGCTTTAAAACAGATGCGTAATTATACAACCGATCATCTCTGAAAAGCAGAAGCAAGACGAATGCAGCAAGTGGACTGTGGATGGTAAGTAAACAACAAAAACACTCGTGTTTTCCAGCAGCACGTTGTACGGAACACGGCAGTAAAACCAAAGGTGCTGTTACGCAGCTTGGGTTGCTAGGTGACGGGCTAGGCTTTGCTGGGGTTGCTAAGCAACGACCCAGAGCCTAATTTGTGACGTTACATTCCGAGGGTTTTTGAAATTGATCATTTTCAAGTCACCAAAAAACATTAAGTTATTGGCAAAAAAAAAAAGTTTTTATGAAATAACTTGGCAAATAAAATTAAAAGTTCAAGTCTTGGTGTGGTTCTGTTTCACAACGCATGTTGATGTGGATGTACATGGAAAATGTATTTTCTGCTCTCATATCTGCCCTAAAATCTTTGAGAACCACTGAAGTGGTTAAAGAAAAATTTCCCTTTATTGTCATCGTGTTTTTTCAATAAAGCTTCAAAATCTACTTCACTACAGAAAAATTGGATTTCAAAATGAAAAAAACAGATTATAAATGTCATTAACAAATTAGAATTCAAAAGAAATATTTAATTTATAAAAGCCAGAATGATAGGAAAACATTGCCTTAATTCAGATAGAATATTAAATAGCCTTAATATTTCATTAAGTATTATACCAAATTGACTTTTTTCTTGATAAAGCTACATTTGATAAAGCAACAAAAAAAAATACACAGCTTAGTCAGTATTAGGGCCATTTTAGATGGTTAAGAAAAGGATGACTGTTGAGATTAATATAAAAAGTTATTTTTTTGTAGCACTTTGTCTACCTTTCAAGCTTGGAAAATTTGACGTTTTTTCAAGAAAATTTCTGAGATTAATATCAAAATTTCTGAGTTGTTTTTTAAATTACCTCCTCCTTTTATTTACAATGGCAGAACAATAGTTTTCAGCCGGTTGCCATGGAAATCACTCCCTGCGCTCCCACAAAAGGCAGAAAAACATCACTAATTTAATTTTCAAAAACGTAAATAAATACATTTTGACATCAGTTTGTATTTATTTTCACAGAACAGAAGGTTTTACACCAACGTGGATGTTTAAAAAAGGGATGTTGCATGTGAAGGACGCAGTAGCGTCAGTAATAACACTTGGTCGCAGCATTGGTCCATCCCGCCGCTGTCTATCTCCCTCTCAATCCGTAGTTTTCTATCCCAAATATGGACCGGGAATGTCCAGGATTACGTCTTTCTTGCGAGCGCCGGAGGGGGGAATGCGGGTTTGTAGCCACATTTATTTAACTACGCCTCCTCCGGTCTGAAAGTCTGCTGGTAGGCATTGGACAGGAAGAGAGTTGGAAAAAGAAACGGGACGCCCTCCCTCTTCCTCCTCCTCCTCCTCCTCTTCTTGCTGCTTCTTAGCGGATAACGGTGTCCAAGAAGTTATTCAGGACCGAGGGAGACAAAAGCGCGGCCATCAGTCATAAATGTTCTGGTTTTAGAGCGAAAAGCGGCCGGCTGTGATCAGATCATGGAGGATTTGGGTGAGTACTGTAGCAGCAGATCTTCGTTTCGTTGTAACTGGGATATCTTGAAGGGAATCTGTGGGAAGGGGCGGTCTGCCCAAACAGAGGAAATTTGGCCTCTGTTGATCCTGGCAGTCAGAGTGCAGACATGCAGAAGGCTTAAAAATAACCCATTTCAGTAGAAAGGCATGCAAAATGTTATTTATTCCTCTTCAACTTCTTCACTGTTTGTTTAATTGTGACGCTGGAGGAAAATTGTACGTTTAGCCCAATGAGTTAAAAATCTGTAGACTGACTTTCGATTAAGTCAAGTTTTTGTAGATGAGGCTGAATGCAAATGCATGCCACACTTTTCAGACATCTTCCCAATTTTATTTTTTTAATTTGGAAACTAAGCCTAATTTTTTTCCCTTTCAGCTATTACCTTATAGTTACTTAGATCCATTTTATCCATCACATAATGAAGCCGCCACCACCATGTTTTATGGTTTGGATGGATTTTAAGTGTTTCCTCCACAAACAGCTTTTAGTATGTAGGTCAAAACATTTTATTTTAGTACATCTCAAGTCAAGATTTATCATGTATTTGAATGATTAATTGATTAATCGTGTTTAATTATTGAAATAATCGTCTACTAATTTAGTAATTGATTAAACGTGTAAAAATACAATAAAATAAACAGATGATAAACACTTCTGTTGCATTTTGCTATTGCCTTATGGTAATTTCAATAGACTAAAATAACAGATCAAACTAGGGCTGAATCAATTAATTGAATTAGTCATGATAAATCTATTATTGAAATGATTGTCAACTAATTTAATTTAATAATTTAATAATCGATTAATTATTAAAGTTGTTTTGGGAAGAGAAATACAGTAAACAGGTTATGAACACTTAATTTTGCTCTTTAAAGTTGTCTTATGGTAATTTTAATAAACTAAAATAACTAAGACTGAAGCCCCAGTGTGATTAATCATGATTAATCACGATTAATCGTGAATAGATTAGATTTAATTGGAATATGTGGGCTGAAAATGGCCTTGTTCTGAAAGAACAACATATTCAGAGCAGTAATTGAGTCAAAACTGTACAAAAAATTTTATACATTTTGCATTTAAGATTAAAATAAAACCTTATTTTTCAGTAAATATTTTCCTGAACTCCTCAAGTGGCAGGGTTAGCTTCATCTGGTTCAAGTTCTGTATAACAAAAAATGTCTTATTAAGCAGTTTTTTCTATTCAATAATTTGTCAGTTAATCAAAAATTTAATCAACAGATTAGCCCTATGCTGTATGGATGTCAAATAAATCAGAAAGGGTTGAACATGTTGTCCTTAAATAATCAACCTATGCCAAAGAATGCTCTTATTATGTTTTAGGCAATAAAACATTTTTCTTACTTAAAAAAATTAATTTGATTATTTGTTTATTTTCATATTTTATTGAATTTCTATTGCAAAAGAAATATAGCTAAGTTAACTGGTTAACTGAAGTTTTTAAATCAGATTAATCATCAGAATAATAGATTAATCGTCAAAATATTTGATTAATCATCAGAATTAATCAGTTTTAATTCATTTCTATTGTATGAACGTGGTTAACTGAATTTTTTTCATCCAATCAATCAACAAAACAATCAATTAATTGTCAAAAATATTTGATTATCATCAAAATATTTGATTAATCATCAGAATAATTGATTAATCGGTTACTAAAATTATCATTACATGCATCCATGGAGTGGACAATAAAAAGTTGATCTGTTGGCTTCCTGTACCCAAGCCGAGCATCTCTGCAGCTCCTCCAGAGTTACCACTGGCGGCTGCTTCTCTGCTTAATCCTCTGTTCATGATCAGATAATGAAATGTTCTTGGAATGGAAACCTGCTTTAAACTTCTGCACAACTTTCTCTCTGACCTGTCTGCTGTGTTCCCGTTTGTTCTCTAACAAATATTTTCGCATTTTTACCTGTAAGATGCGAGAATCCTGCTGAAATACATTTTAGCTCATGGTTGCAAAGTGACAACCTGTGGAAGAGTCAAAGCTCTGAAAGCCACACACAACGTGAGCCCAATAAATTACTCCACATCTGCCTGACCGCTACTGAGTTTTTTTATGCACGGCCTGCTAACTCAATAAAGTCTTTGTAAATTAGATTTTAAATGATCTGCAACTGTCCTCTCCATGCATTACCTCTGACAAGCTGTGGATGCAGAGGAAAAACAGAGCGTTGCTCTGTTTAAAATCATAAAGGGATCTTTTATTTCTAGTTATTGATGTTTTTTTCTTGAAAACATGTTTAGGGAGACAGCTTTCTGTGTTAGAAATAGCCCAGAGCAACTCTTCCATTTCAGCAAGCCACATAGTTCGAGGAAAAAGGAGAAGGTTTTTCTCTCTGCCGCCCATTCGCCATTTGCTTTTTTTCTTTTTTTATGTGAAGTCGTCGGGCACTTTTGCTTCTCAAGCAACAGGAGGGGGTGAATGGCAAGATGTAGCACATCTGGGCACATCTGGATCGGATTGCACTCACAGAGGCAGGGTTACTTGGGTGACCGGGTTGGTGTTTGTCTCAGTTTACGCAGTTTTTGTAAAACTTTCAGGGAGTGAGACCACTTGTTAGAGGGTCTTTTTGGCCAAGACAAACAAGTCAGCAGGCAGAGCTAAATATGGTCATAATTCCCATTAAGAGAAGCCCAACTCCTTATATGTGCAGTCTGTATACGTGTGTGTGTGCGTGTGTGTGTGTGTGTGTGTTTGAGAAATGGCAAGAACCCAGCAGGCATGTAGACTGTGCACTAGCTTCCTAACACATGGCCATACCACAAGTGTGAATCATCCGGGTGAGAAGGTGACCACAGGGCTGATCCGAGGCGGGACATGTTCACGTCATTCGTGTCTCAGATCTGATTCACGCAGAAAATGTCGCAAGAGTTCATGCATGGTTCAAAACCAGTTGGTAAGCACTGTGTAGTTGCGTTTCCATTACAAATGTGCGCAAAACTTTGAGACCCAGCGAGCTCAAATCGTGGTAATGGCAGCTCGTGGCTTTTCCGATGCCACTACCAGCTGAAAACTTTGTAAATATTCTACAAATGTAAAAGACAAAGGATGATTTCGCAATTACGGTGTTTGTATTAAATAAGAAACAAAATTAAAATAAGCTTGTTCACTAGATATGTCATTAAAAACATGGTGCGCCATCACCCATAGACATAAGAAAGAGGAAGAGAAACACCGCCGCCATCTTGGAGCGGTCCAAAACAGCAGCACTGCGGGGATATTTTTTGTTCAAATCGACTGATTATTGACGTGAGGGCTTGGGTGATAACTTTTCACAAGTAAGATCAACACATATTTGTATGTCATGAATGGGATATTACTGTATTTAAGTTCGCCAGCGAAATGGCAGCAAACATGAGCTTTATGGTTAAAATTGGGTTTCAGCTCTGGCTATTAAGGCTAACTGAGGTTAAATCTTTAAACAAGTTTGTCATTTATTATTTACATTAAATTCTTTTCAAAATATCAAAAGTACCATTAATGTCTCATATCCACCACAAAATACAGATAACAGAACATTTCACTGGAATAGTTTTCAAACAAGCTCATAATTTCAGCTGCTTTGGTTCATTATGAATAAATATGCAGTAGAAGTTTAGTTGAAGTAAAGTTCTAAGAAATTTGAAGACTTCTTTATTATTGCTGTGCCCTGATCGTCCATCTTCTTCCTGTCGTTATGTTTTTGTTGTTTTCGCCAGTAGTAATATCCGGCTGGTGATCCGGTGTTCTATCAGATAGCCATACGCTGTCAGGATCATAGACATCATATATTCATCTCTATGGTCAGGATAACGTACATGTTGTCAGTGCGCATGATCGCGCATTAAGAAGTCCGACCATCAGTGGAGTTGTCAGTTCAGCATATGCAACAAGTTATGACGAAAATAAGTCATTAAATTGTTTATAATATGACATAATATGATAACTAGATAAATATGCGTTGTCGTGGTTTCAAAGTGTATTTAAAGCAGGTCTGGCTGCAGCTGCAGCCAACTACAACACACACCCGTGTAAAACTCATTAACCTACTTAACCGCTAAGTCAGGATGTCATACAGCTGTTCATAACAAAGTGTATGATGATCTACGTCATGATTCTATGTTGCTGATTAAATAAAATCATATGGTAATGACAGCGTATACATGTCTGAGCTAAGCGTACGACTATCTGACAACGTATGCTGATCTGACAGAACACCGGAAAAGTGTCTCCATTGCAGTTCTACAAAATACATCTATTTAGCAAAAAACCTTCTACTGAAAAACATACTTTTACTTTAATTAGGGTTTTTCCATTAAGCAAATTTATTTCCGTAATATCAAGTTGCACAATTACACAACAAATGGAAACTATTGTCAGTTCATGTGGGGTTCAGCACCAGTTGCGCAAAATGTGCCTAAGCAGAACTTTAAATATTCCGCTAATGTCAAAGTAAACACAATTTTACAGTGTGGCTTTCTGATTTCCAGCATTTATATTATTTCCATTTAACTTATGAAGCCTGGAAAAATGAAGATATACTGACTAAAGTGATGGTTTGAATGTTTAAATGCGAGAGTTTCTGCCTCATAAAGTGGTGACATAATAGATATCCGATTCCATTTGCTCTGTAACTCATTTTCAATTAACCTGAAACATAAACTAAATCAAATTCATCAAAGTTTGTCATCTGTGCAACGTTCCCTCGTTTGATCGATATGATCAGTGACAACTTGCTGACTTGAACGAAGGGTGACATCTGTTTCCATGCTGCGATTCAGGCTGAAATTTATAATCCTTGGCACCTCACAATGCAGTAATGCAGGAAAAATCGCATGCCTTGCATCCGCCAAAACTGCTGTTTGGTGAAATTAAACCTGACTTTAATTGGTGCTTTGTTGTCTGTGTACAGATGTAAGTACAGCTCAGAAAATTAGAATATTGAAAGTTAAAAAGTTTAAAAGTATTTTGTCAAAATAAAACAGGATTGACTTACTGATGCCCACAGACTATAGAGCTGCTCGTCTAAGCTCAGTTTTACAACAGATGGTCTGCATTACTAATTAAAAACCTGAATTATGTATAAATTGTTTCTTGGAAACAGATTTTTCTAAGTTTTAGTGGTGCAAGTCTTATATTATAACCAAAATTTTATATTTCTTCTTTTATTTTTTAAGTTGTTTTAAATCCAGTAATATAATTTCTTTCAGTCTTTTAGACCTTATTTAGTGTGTGACCTAAATTATAGTCCAGTTAATAAGCAAAGTGGAAAATAAATCTATCATTTTATAAAATATTATAGAACATTGGCATTAGCGTCATAAATTACATTTTCAGGGTTTTGTAGCTTAAACCCAAATAAAGTTAAGAGTAAGAATACAGTAAAATAAACAGATTATTTTACTGAGCAAACTGCAACTTCTGTTGCAGTTTGCTCTTTCCAGCTCCTTCATTGTAATTTTAGTAGACTGAAAAAACTAAAATCAAACACTACTAAAGAATTGCGATAACAGTCAGGTCAAATCAGGTCAGAACTGTTATGCTAAATTCACATTCTGCTTCTAAAACCAGAGCAAGCACTGAAAAAAAAGTACTGAGTCGTTTTTTTGTCCATGTTTTCTGTGTCTGGAAGTCAAGCTTTTTTTAAAATAAGTAACATTCGACAGACGCTGCTCTGTTACCTAGCAACCCCAGTGAAGCCCAGCTTGTTACCTAGCAACCCAAGATGAGTTCCAGAACATTTGTGCAGCTGGTTTTTACTATGCACTGCACAATGACTGCTGGAAAAGACAAGTGTTTTGTTGTTGATTTTTTTCTTTTTTTTTATCTAGGAAATTTCTGAGATTAATCTAAAATTTAAAAAAAAAAATTTCTAGCAAATTTTTGATTTTCAAACTCAGAAATTCCATTGGGGTTTTTTTATAGAAAATTTTAGATTTTTTAGCGTAAATTCAACTCGCCTTTTTTTATGTGCAATTGCCTCGTAGTTTGCAGCCATTTTCACGTCACATAAACGTTGAGTTGGGGGGCGTGACCAGCAGCAGCTAGGGAGCGTTTCTAGATTGATTTTTACCCAGAAAGCACATGGGCAAAAACCATGAGTGAAACGGTCACTGGGACTGACTAGTATATATTCTATTGAGGAAAAGTAACTATAACATATTAATTTCTCATATGTTAACATAAAGGCTCGTTTTGAAGTATAAGCTGCTACTTACAGGCATCGCTTCGAAGAATTCAACCTGTAATGCGGCGTTCATAACAGACACGTGTGTTCATCTGCTCTACCGCTAGCAAACAAACCGTACTGATTAAATAACATGAAAGTCAAGCAGTTCCCTAAAAGTCCAACAGATGGCAGCAATGCGCCATGCAAAATAAAACACCCACAGTTCCTGCTTCCTGCTAAAGAGCCCCCTGGTGGTTGAAGAAAAATCTACATATAAATCGGAATGTACAATAAATGGAAAAAAATAAATAAATCTGAATGCTCTCTGGTATTGTTCAGAGGGCCGGACCAAATGTGGAAGAAACATATTAGGTGACAACTAGCTTTGTTTCTGGCAGTCAGCATGTGAGTGAGAGTGTGGGGGTGGCTGGCTGCTGCTTGGATATCAGCAGCCAAGCACTCTTCCTCCCCTGCTTCCTCTGCACCCTGGCATGCCTCAGATATGAACGTCTGTCCCAGTAATGTCAGCATGAAGACGGATTCCCGCCTGAGCTACGAGACTGTCCTGTCCTGCAGCTGACTTATCTCTGAGGATTGAGCTGTGTGTTGTGTTTGCTCTGACTTTCTGCTGCTGTTTTGGTCACGCTGGCTGTCTGTCTCTCCTCAGGACTGTCTGAGCCGCCTTGCTACCCTCTCAGTCCTCGTATTGTTGTGTTTGGTACGTAACTGTCTGTGCATGTTCGTGTTGCACCGTGCTTTTGCATATTTTTATTCACATTTAATGTTGCATGTCTTTTCTTTCCACTCTGAGCACCATCAAAAATTATCCAGAATATAGAATTATGATCTTAGACAGTAAGTTAGGGCAACAAATTATGGTGACATATTAGGGACTTTGTAGATTGAAAAGAAAGGAAATTTCCACCAAAGTTTTTAGAATAAATTTAAGAACCTTTTGAGAAAAAAATGTAGGAATGTTCAAGTTTGAAAAGTCAGAAATTTGCTGGAAACTTTTAGAGTAATCTCAGATAATTTTTTAAAAGAAAAAAAATTATGTTTTTCTTTATTTTCAAAAAACAAAAATAAACTAGAAAAAAATTAGAAAATTTGAGATTAATCAGAAATGCTCTAGACAATCTTGGAAATTTCTGAGTTTGAAAAATTTACTGGAAATTGTAAGAGTAATCTCAGAAATGTTCAGACTTTAGATATTAAAAAGTCAAAAATATGCTAGAAAAACACTCAAATTGGAAGATTCATTTAAGAAATTTTTGGAAAAAACTAAATTTCTGAGTTTGAAAAGTCAAAAATTTCTTAGAAAAATAAAACAGAAATCTTGAGATTAAGTCAGAAAAGTTTTGAGAACAAAACTTGAAAATCTAAAAGTTTCAAGTGTTAAAAATTTGTGAGAAGAAAAACAAATTTTTGAGAAAAAATATTTTTGCTGTTTGAAACTCTCAAAATTAGATTTTTTCCCTAGAAATTAACATTTGCATGCCCTCCTCCTTCCTTCCAGATGCCCTTCTTGCAGACTTGGAGAACACCAGCTCTCCTCTTCCTCGGTGTCCCGTCTTGCTGACCTCTGACCCTCCACAGAACTCCGATGCCAACTCCCACGACTCGGCGCAGGCTCGACCGCCGCCGCCCGCCTACACGCCGCAGCAGGTCGGCACTCAGAGATTTATTTTCATGTCATATTGTGTAATTTCCTCACCTTCACTTACCATCCGTTTTGTCTCTCAGACCGTTTCTGCAGCAATGAAGTCTTCAACCAACTCCAACCCGGACAAATTATACAGGTGGGTCCGGTCTGCAGTGGACAAGAATCTCACCTCTGATTATAAATCAACACACAACAATGACACTGGGGATCCAGGACGGATTAATTTTAATCAAGAAAAAATCAGGGCTGAATCGATTAATCGTGATTAATCGATTATTGAAATAATTGTCAACTGATTTTGTAATTGATTAATTGTTAACTGGAACATACAGATAAAAAAGGCCATTTACTGAAAGAATAACTCACTCAGAGCTGTACTGTCATGTCTCCTCTGCCCTGCAGCACCGTGTGCAAACCGCGCTCTCCGCGCTCTGCAGACCCTCCGCCTGCTTTCTCCTCCTCGCTGCTGGGCGGCGGTCTGAATGAGCTGGATCACCTGCTGCAGGAGCTCAACGCCACCCAGTTTAACATCACAGGTCTGTGAGTGCATTTCCATGGGTTTACCTCAAGTCTCAGCTGTTCAGATACGGACCCTTTGCAAGTTATTGTTTAAGTCTGGAAATGTATGCGTGCACACAACGCTGGAGGGCAAAAAGACGATCCTTTTACTTGCCATCAAAAGCTACGCTGCTGCAGTAGAACAATCCCGTCAACAAAATTAAACCTGGAGATGTAGGAATTATTAGTTTAGTGCAGTGCGCTACAGCTGGTTGGTGTTTAGGTTGCCTTTTTTATTTTGTAACTGAACCAAAGGACACATAATTCCACAGCACATCTACATGTTAAGATTATCAAAGTCAAGCTAGCATAACTGAGCTACTTCCCTTTTTTTCTTAATTAAACTTTTTCCTGACCTTGTTATCTAGTTGTAGTGTTGACAATTAGTAACAAAGCACTGCATTCCTTTTTCTTTTATACATCAGGCATACATTTAAGATTTAGCGGGTTATATTGACAATTTAGCAGCTAAACCCAGAGGTAGTCATGGTCAGCCAGCAGCTTTTCGCCCCCCAGCAGAGAGATGATGGCGGTGGGCTCTAGAGCGCGTGATGTTACTCTGCAACGGGTTTAGACTTTAACTTGATGGTGTAATTTTGTCTGCAGATGAGATCTTGGCCCAGTTTCCTGCTTCTAAGAAAGATGAGAGGGACAAGATCAAGGATAAGACCTCAACCTCCTCCAGGTCTCATTTAATGAATGTATATTTATTATTTTTAAATTTGTACCATGATCATCAAACCAGGGTATCTACATCTTTCAGTAAGACAAACTGACAACTTTTTAAAACCTTTTTCAATAGAAATGCACCAATCCACTTCTTTCCAGTACCAGTCTATTCGATCCAATATAGAAAGATGGTAACGAAATTACTTAGGAGGTTTATCTTTTAAAAAATACAAACAAAAATGTGCTGAATTACAAATTAATTTATAACTGCATAAGCACGGCATATTTAATACACAAATAGCTTCACAAACTTTAACTTTATTATCACACTAAAATGTTTTGATGTGATAAAATACATGCATAAACATTTTAGAAGCCTGGAGTGATGAATGTAGTTTTTACGAAACTAAAATTTGAAATGCAAAATTTAACTCAAATACAAACTTTTTATAATTTGAGATTTAAAGTAAGTTTTGAGTCCTTTATGATAGAAAGACATTTAAATTTGTTCCCAAGTTGTAGTTTTTTCTCCAGCCAGATAAATTTCTGCTTCATAATTTGGAAGTTTTGATTTGGAGAAAAACATTCCAACAGTTTTGTTTACGTTGAGTTTTAACCAATCCGATTCATTAGCCACAGACTGCGTACGCTCATTGGCTTGAATCATTTGTCTTAGGGTATAAATGACAGCATCATCTGCGTACATTTGAATAAATACATCAGGACGAACTGAATGGAGGTCATTTATGGATAGAGAAAATAACAGCAGTCCCTGAATGGAGCCTAGGGAAACACCGGGTGATAATGGAAGAAGGTAAACTGGTAATAATATGTAAAATATTTTGTTTTAAAGTGTCAAAAGCTTTTTTCAGATCAGGAAACACAGACGCAACACCACTATCCTTATCCAATAAACGTTTTCTAAGCTTTATTTTCAAAGTTGGAAAGACTTTGAAAATAAAGTCTTTATTTTCAAAGTCTTTTATTTTTCAAACTGATGCAGAAAAATCAAATCTTTTTTCTACAAAAAAAGTTTTTTTTGTAGAAAAAATAAAATCTTGAGTTCCAAAAGTCAAAAAAATTTGCTAGAAAAACATAAATTTTGAGATTAATATCAGAAATTATATAGAAAAAAAGAGGACATAAGTCAAAAATTTGCCAGACAAAAATCCAAAAATATTTAGTTTAATCTCAGGAATTTTCTAGGAAAAAAGTAGCAGAAAAAATGTAGAAAAAAAATCCTGAAAATATCTGGGTCCTCAAAAGTTTATATTTTGCTAGAAAAAATAATCTAAAATTTTGAGTTTGTCAGAAATTTTCTAAAACAAAAACCTTTCCAAATGTTTGACTTTTGGCATTACAAACTCAGAACTTTCCTGTTTTTTCTATAACATTTCTGGAGGTTTATCTAAAACATTTAGTTTTTTGGGGGGGAAATTTACAGATTTTTATTTTTATCTACTGTGTTGTAGCCTGCATCACCTCTGCCTTCTGTTCGATGTTTGAATTTGTCCTGCAGAAGCTGCATGTAGAGAAACCGTAATCCTCAGGCTCTTCTAGACCCGACCTAACTTGATGATTTGTCTTTTTGTTCCAGCTCTTCTAAGCCTTCAGCGACTTCAGCCACCATGGAGTTGGACAAACTGATGGCTTCACTGTCTGACTTCAGAGTCCAGACAACGGTAAGTTACTTACTTCAGAGAACATGAAGGAAGTTAGAAAACTAAAACTATTTTTAGCTGAAACCGTAGATATATAGCTGGTAGATGTTCCTTTTTAGATGAGGTAGGAACTTATTTGCATCATTTTAAAACTGTTTTGGATGCAGCTGTGGGATATAAACAAAGCCCAGATGTTTACAGGAAGATTCCTGCATTTTCCAAACATCCGTGGTCTTCAGAGGATGAAGGTTAACGATCTGTTTAAGTGTCTCCTTCAGTCTGAGGTCAGAGTTCAGCTTCACAGACCAGACTTATGGGTGAATTCACACCAGTTTGCTTTAATCAAACTGTAGTTGTTTGTCTAGAAGTCTGGTTTGTTTGGGGAGATCTGAATGAATGATCAAGCAAAAAATGAACTCTGGTGCGGTTTGAATGCATATGTGAACGCCATGCGGACCGGAGACCGCTACAAAATCAGGAAGTGGACTGCAGCGCAGGGCATTCTGGGTAAATATAACCAAAACAAATGTGTGAGTTTCGTGCTTGCAGGAAACATGACTCGTTATCTTTTACCAAAGAGAAGAAGGAAATCCTACAACCGCTAAAATCTGACGCTGCTCCATTTTTGGTTACATTTTGGGAAGAAGAAAGTTATGTTCAGTGTCTTGTTCTGAGGTTTTCGTGTCATTCCCTTCAGTCTGTTCTGGCACAGCGCCACCACAGGTGAGGAGGGGAATAGGTTTTTAAAAGAGTTTGGATTGTATGACACAGGGCAAAAGCGAACCACAGCAGCTGAAAATGTAAGGTAAAGTCTTTTAAAGACGGCCGTTGTTTGTCTTCTACCAGCCAACTCCGCCTGTCAGCCAAGTGGTCACCGCGCCGCAGCGGCCCGCCACCCCGCCACAGCAGTCCGCCGCTCCAACCCAGGCCACACCTGGAGGCTCACTGGACAGCATGCTGGGACTCCTCCAATCAGACCTGAGCCGACAAGGAGTTCAGACGTCCTCCAAGGGAAACTGCTCAGCCTGCCAAAAACCAGTCGTAGGACAGGTGAGCCGCTTCATCGCCCTTTCCTGTTGCCATGTGAATCACCACAGGGGATGCAAACAATTAATGAACTGAAAGGGTTTATTAGATTAAAATGAGTCCCAGTCGATTAATGACGTCAGTTAAAGTTTTGTGTTGTAGCTTGGGCCAACCAGCAGAGGGCGCCGCTGGTCGTGATTAAGCACAGCCAGTTGACACAAGATGGCGGCTCCAAACAGAGTTTGGTGTGGGGTGAAAATTTCACTCTGTGGTTCTGTTTTAAAATAAAAACTCAACAAGGTCCTTGAGTTTCTCCTTAATAGGGATTTTTTTCAGCCGCATTGCATGACGGAGAAACAACTTCAAAAATAACTGATGTGCTTCGAAGGTGAGGATGGGATGATAGATGTGAGGGGAAAACACATCTACCTTGTCCTTTTTTAAAAAAAATATCTACATATCTTTATGTGTAGATATAAAAAAGCAGTAATGTTCAACCCAAAAAACTGAAATTTTCTAGATCATCATTATTTTTATTTCTATTTTTTTAAAAAGGTTTTTGTAGATAATTTCTGAGATTAATCTCTGTATTTCTGAGGGGGGAAGGTTTTGCGTGAAATTACTCTTCTTTTATATCTACAATGGTCCTAATACGCAATCACAAAACTCCGGTTTTTAAGAAAATGTCCGCTTATCAGTTAATCAGCTTAACTTTAAACTCGTTAGTAGATTACTTTCACTATCACATTAGCAGCAGTAAAGCCGACTGTCCGTGTGCAACAGGTGGTGACGGCGCTCGGGAAGGTGTGGCACCCGGAGCACTTCGTATGCACAGAGTGCGAGACGGAGCTGGGCAGCCGCAACTTCTTCGAGAAGGACGGGCGGCCATATTGCGAGTCGGACTACTTCACGCTCTTCTCCCCGCACTGCGCTAAATGCAGCAAACCGATACTGAACGTGAGACATAGAACCACGTTAATGAAACCAGATCTATTACGGTTAGCTACAGCTGTTTCCCTCACCTTTGTTTCTTTATGTGCTTAGAAAATGGTCACTGCTCTGGACAAGAACTGGCATCCGGAGTGTTTCTGCTGCGTCAAGTGCAGCCGCACGTTTGGAGACGAAGGTAACCGGAGAATGAAGCGACATGAAACAAGAAAAAAACTTATTAGAAACAGTTTAAGAGAAAATCTTAAACATTTCTGAGGTTTTTTAGCTAAATTTCAGACTCTGTGGACTAAAAGAATCAAAAGTAGACCGCCTGTTAAAGTGGATGTTGCATTACATACCGGTCTCTGTCTGGGCCGTTTCTCTTTCCTATTTTGGAATGGCCGCCATCTTTAATTCTGAAACGGCTTTGCTTAGGCAAGACCGGTGGCGCCCTCCGCTGGATGGCCGCTAAACTACAACACTGAAAGAAGTCCAGGTGGATAATATTAATCGATTTGAATCAGTGTTGTTATAGTCAGGTTTCCCCCAGAAAACTAGCTAAGCCCGGTGGTTGGGGACTAGGGCAATCATTCATCCAGTGTTTTTGAGTTAAAAAAATGTTTAAAAGTTGACAGGAAAATTGAAAATGTCACCTTATAATTATGTGTTGTTGAAAGATTGGAAGATTAACATCTGAACACCAATTATAAAATCTTTAAAAAATGCAAACATTTTAAAAAGACTTAAGTAAATAAGCAATGCTTAGCCTGGTCGGGCACAAGTAAACCCTGGTGGCCTGCCAGGTTTATAAATCCCTGGATAGTTAATTAAAACTAACCATGTAACAAAAACTGACAGCGAGAAAACAGTTTTAACTGAAATAAATAAAAATTGTATTTTATGGGGAAAAATTGTAACCAACTGGAACTTTATTGTGCGTTTATAAAACTAACTAAAATATACTGAAATTATAATATCCTTTGTTTTCATGTTTATGAAGCTATTTGTTAGCCTTTTGTTTTAAATGTAGTGTTTTCTCAGTAAACCTGGACTGGTTTTAGATCCATGTAGGGGTTATAATATTTCTGAAGGCTACAGCTCTTTTGCAAACAGGCAAACACAAAACATGTAAATAAAAAACATTTAGAATGTTTATCTCACTTTTATCCGCTATTCTTTTAGCATAAATGCTACCTCATACCTACTGGTTTTAGTTAGCTGTGCTATGCTAGCTTGAGGAGCAAAGTAGATTGATATATTTGACTGGCATCCAAATATTTCAGTAAATTTTTAACTTATATTTCATAATTATTATTATTGAAATATAGTTTAGATTTTATTATTTTAAAAAATCATGCGCTCATGGCCCTCTTTTGAAAACCGTGGGCTACAGCATACCTTTTTCTCTTTATTAAGAAATAGATAAGTAAATTGGGTTATATTTTGCAACAATGAAAGGTGGTTTAAAGAGGGTGCACTGTTTTTCTCAGCTGTATTTAACCGTTTTTTTTTCCTTTTGGGTGGAGTTGTTGTAATTCTGTGGTTTCCTCCTGCAGGTTTCCATGACCGTGACGGCCAGCAGTACTGTCAGCAGTGCTTCCTGACCCTGTTTGCCTCCCGCTGTCAGGGCTGCAGCGAGCCGATTCTGGAAAACTACATTTCAGCTCTGAACTCTCTCTGGCATCCGCAGTGCTTCGTGTGTCGGGTGAGTTTTGTCATTTAATCATTTAATCAGCAGTGGACCACTGATAAAAACCCTCCATATGACCTGAAATAATAATAAATAAAAAAAACAATCTAAAACAACAATAAGCTTTTAGTTTGGACCAATCCAATTTATTTTCTTATTTAAACCCTTTTAATTGTCAATAATAATTAGGTTATTGATTTGTCTTTTTGTTTTTTGCTGTTTTCCCCAAATCAGTTGATTGATTTTTAAAGAATTAATTTAAAGTTTGCACTAAAAATCTGCAAAATGTCCTGAAAATTGTGTAATCACCTTAAACTACATAACTTTATTAACAATTAAAGTTAGATTGCACTAATTTTATTTTTTGGAGATTATCATGATATATTTTAATTAGTTACTGAGTTTTGAGGTGATTTTTGTAGAATTATTTAGAAACAGACCAATAAACAGACCATGCTTATCAGTCTGTTTAGCGCAGACTGATGAACACAAAGCAGCCATGAGCGCACATGAAAAATCAGGAATATTTTTGTTTAATTTTAATCCAAAATACTAGGATTCTAACTCTAAGAAATATTTTTTTTATTTCACTTATAACATAGTAATTATGTCCTGTTATAAGTAAAATAATGCTAGCAGAATTAGTACTTTTTCATCAATATTAAGGAATTCTTATTTCAAAACTCTCCTGATTGCTAAGTTACGTCCCATGGGAATTTCGCCGTTACCTAGCAACCCCACCGAGGCCCAACCCGTTACCTAGCAACCAAACCAACTGTAATCTATGTATATATTTTTTGTACAGTTTTCACTTGAATGCTACTCTTTTTTTTAGTGTGTATACATGGGTTTTTCATTGTAAGTTAGTTTTGTTTGTGACTTTTTGTCTGTTTAATTCAGTCAGTTTTAATTCGTTTTTAAGAGTGTTTTTGCTAGTTTTTATTTGCTTAATATTGTTTAGTGTCTGTTAGTTATAGTAGTACTTTTAATTCTTTCAGTCTTTGGTTAATTTTTAGGTGCAGAATTCAAAAGAAATTTTGAGATCAATCTCCAGTTACCGATTATTCGATTGCCAAATTAGATTAATCACGATTAATTGTCTCCGCGCTGCCTGCTTCCAGGAGTGCTACAGCCCCTTCGTCAACGGCAGCTTCTTCGAGCACGAGGGCAAGCCGCTGTGCGAGGCCCACTACCACCAGTCCCGCGGCAGCATGTGCCAGGCCTGCCAGCAGCCCATCCTGGGCCGCTGCGTCACCGCCATGGGCGCCAAGTTCCACCCGCACCACCTGGTGTGCCAGTTCTGCATGAAGCCGCTGAGCAAGGGCTGCTTCAAAGAGCAGGAGAACAAGCCCTACTGCCACCCCTGCTTCATCAAGCTCTTCGGTTAGACACCCACCGCTCCACGGACCGGCTCTACGGGAGACTCTTAGGGCCACCAACAAAAAAAAGTATAAAATTCTGATTTTTTTTTCTTCTCAGAATTCTGACATTAATTTCAAAATTATGACTTAAATCTCAGAATTCTCCCAATAATAGAATTCTGACTTTGACATCATAATTCTGATGTTATTTTCAGAATTCTGACTAATTTCAGAATTTAGATATTAATTTCAGAATTTTGATATTAATAGAATTTTGACACTAATTTCGGAATTCTGACTTTAATTTCAGTTTACTCTTTTTCTCCCAAAATTACTTTTTTTGTCATCCTGTGTATGGAAAAAAGAGAGAGGAAAAAAAGTCAGAATTACATTTTTTTTTCCTGTGGCCCTAATCTTCTTCTGTACTTCTCTCATCCTCTGAATCCTTGAATAAAAGCAGATGGTTCTTCTACATCGTATCTCGGTTATTTAGTGCAGCAGTGAGGATGGAGTTGAGTCAACCAACACAGCACATAATTTGTTTTTTAGAAAATGAGATTGAGAAGAAACATGAAGTAAATTGACGACAAAGTTTCTCTCACCCATAAAATTTTAGCTTTTTTTGCCAAAGGAAGGAAAGAAGCAAATTAAATGTATTGTTTCAGTCTACGAGGTTAAATGTTATGAAAGAAAATTCCTTATAATATATTTGCTTTTTATTGCCTCAAGTACACACTTCACTGCATTTGCATTTATGTATTGTTTGCTGATTGCTAAATATGTTTACGTAAACTACCTTATTTTTAAAGTCAGGTATTGTTCACTTATTTCCCTATGCAAAATGTCAGACGCGTTTCTAGAAATAAAAGAAGTTTTTATGATGTTTTGTGTTTCTTCTTTATTGTTTTATATTGGATGAATTGTCGGTTCACTCCATGTGTGCCCATTTATAGACAAAAGAAAAAGTCTCATTGTGGTTCTCCATAGTTGCTACAGTCAACAAATAAATATATATTTTTTAATATTTTGTTTGTTTTGAGTATAAACCAGAATGAAAACCCCGGGATATGGATCAGCAATATTTACAAAACAAAAAGTATTTGCATTTCGTTAGGCAGTTATGCTATTAAGCTAACGATTTGTAGCTAAATAAAATATAAATAGAGCTGCAGACACTTAAGAGCCTTGAATAAATGCAAGATTTATTAAGATATTTAAAATAAAAATAAAAACACACACACACAGCATAATGACTAAAAATACAAAAAATGACCGAAGAGAATAGCAGAAGAAAAAAGTGTGC
Source organism: Poecilia formosa (assembly GCF_000485575.1). Taxonomy (NCBI): domain Eukaryota; kingdom Metazoa; phylum Chordata; class Actinopteri; order Cyprinodontiformes; family Poeciliidae; genus Poecilia; species Poecilia formosa. The sequence goes on along the minus strand of NW_006800247.1, from coordinate 559,541 downwards.
AGTTGTTGCAGTAAAACACAAAATATTAGCTAAAGCTAGCATTTTAAAAATAACAATACTGGTGCTTTATAAACATGGACAGACTTCATTTACAATTGAAATGTACATATTGAGCTAACTTTTGTTGCAAGTTAAAATAAATACACATAAAGTATCAGTATAAATATATGCAGCAAAGTTACTACGAAATATATCTGAAGCAGCTACGTAAACAGAGTTCAGAAAATGATGGTTTTGACCAGCAGAGATCGGTGTTTCCTCACTTTGTAAAAGTAGCGCCTAATAACTCATTAATTTTATTCATAAAGGTTTAAGAAGAAATGTACAAAAATCCTGAATATTATTCAGAGCCAGATAAAACACTTTGCCAACAGTACAGGTGAGGCGACAGCTGCGTGATGACGTGTCCACGCCTCTGCGCCTCACAGGTGTGTTCATTTAGAGGTTAATCAGCGTCTCCTGGTGTCCGAACAGAAAAAAAGCAGGTGATGTTGGATGGGAAAGCGCTTTGAACTTTTCGGATTCAACAGTTTCTACAAACATAATGAGTGATTCGGAACAACAACAGGTAGGTCGATGTCATTTCACTGTTTAAAATGTGTAAACAACGCACACAGGTAGTTCTGTTTGCATCAGAACCAGCTCAGACTTCCGCGGTTTGTTTTCTTTAAGGAGTCTGATAAAGTGGATGAAGCTCAGTGGCCTGAGGATGGAGATGCGTGGAGTGACGCAGAGGATGATGCGGGGATGGACTGCGAGCTGCTGCAGGCCATGACCGAGGAGGACGAGGACATAAATGTCTTCAATGAGGAGACATTTGGGATGGGTGAGTCCATCTGAAACTCCTGCATTTAATCAGAAAAAGGTGAATATGAAACTTCTCAGTATTTCAGATTTATTTACTGCATTTGGAAAAACAAAAGTTTGTATAATGGGTAGTAATTTGAGTAAATTTTTGGCAAATATTTACCTTAGAATGTGCTTCACTGCTTACTAGGTTTTACTCTTACTTGACTGATTTCAAGTATTGACACTCTTGAGTAAATTGTCTGGATATTTCAATGGAGCATTAGAGAAACTGTAAAAAATTATAGTAAAAGTACATTTCTGCCAAAAAACTGAGAAATTTTTAATCACAGAAATTTTTTAGGAAACAAATTCCTGGACATTTCTGAGCATGCTAGGAAATAACTGGCATTTTCTGGAAAAACATGGAACTTTTCTGACTCTGTAAAGTTTTACATTTTTTGTCTCTTGGAAATTTTGAGTTTGAAAAATTGACTTTTTGAAACTTGTCCATGCTCTAGAAAATTTTGCAGATCTAAAAAATTTTTTCTACTAGAAATTTGATTTGAGTTAATTTTGCAGAATTTATAATTATTTTTAAATCTGCAATGGCTCCAACTTGCTGTAGTTGGATACTCCCCACTGTGAGTAACTTCACTGAATGAAGAGCGATGTTTTAAATAAAACTTCATGATCACAGACGCAGATCTGTGCTTTAGATGTTTTAATGTGAAGAAAATTGATTTGAAAAATTTTTGTTTTGCCAGAATTTTTTTTTAACCACTTATGAATTTCCTTTTGGGGTTTTTTAATACCAACATTTCCACATAACGCTTTATATTTTGGTCCATCTGACATATTTTTCTTGTTTAAATATTAAATTACATTTTGGTCTGTTACTCAGTACATAAGTAACATTTTCTTACTCCCGTACTTTCTTACTCGAGTTAAAAATGTCATTACTCTTACTTGGGTGCTCTAGTCACCTCTGCATATCTACTTTAACGTTTTAACTAACTTGCATATTTGATTAAATAATCTACATTTAAAGTGCAACAAGTTCTTTTTCGTCCACATTGAGTAAATATTCATTTGAAACTAAAACATTTGCACTATAAATTAGACTAAGATTTGTTTTTTGTAGCGCAGGCCAATGTCCAAAAACAGAATCTATTATCTGCAGGATAAATGTAAATTGTTTTAATTTAGATCTCGACCCACATGGGACGACGGCGCCGTTGGCTGATGGCGCCGTTTCCTTTGAGGAGCCGCCATCGCTGCGGCCGGAGCCCAAACCTCCGTCTCCTCCCAGGCAGAAGCCGCTTTATCCGGCCCGGGTTGCCCCGTGGCAGCGGGGTCAGAGGTCGAGGTGGAGGGGAGGCCTGGGCAGGGGCCAGATGTTTGAAGACCCGGCCGTGATGAGGATAGTGGAGGGACGACCGAGCCTCATGGTGACCAAGATGGCTGCTCTGAGATCACATTGTTTTGATCACATATCGACGTATTGATCTGATTATCGGCTTGTTTTTACTGCTTCAGAGTCTGGACAACGCCATAGTGGACTGTGGGCACGCCGTGTCCAGGAGTACCTCTGTGGATGACGTAAGGGAGCGCTGGACTTTAACTTCCTTTATCTGAACGCTGCAGGAACATAATTTTACCAAGTATTTTTGGTTTAGTTTCTACTGAAAATATCTTGGTAAAGTGTTTTTCAAAGTGGAGCCACCAGATGGCGCTAGGTGGGCTTCAGGAAACCAGGAAAAAAGCAAAAACTTTTTTAACCAAAGTCTAGTCTATTTCAGTCATTATAAAAAGTTAAAATAATTTCTTCAAATGTTGTTTGACATGTACAACTGCCACTGTAAATAGAAGAGTAAATTTCTACCATAAATTTATGGAATTTTGAGAATAATCTCAGACATTTTCTAGAAAAAAATTACATTTCCAAAAGTAAATTTTTTTTCACATAATAAATTTCTGAAATCTCAAATTTTAAAAAAAAATTTCTAATTTTGAGGTTTTTCTAGCAAATTTTTACTTTTAAAAACTCAAATTTCCACTTTTGTTTTTTTTTTCTTTTTTGCAGAAGAATTGAGACTAATCTAGAAAGTGTTAAAGGTGACAAATGTGCTAGAAAAATCTCAAATTTTGAGATTAATCTCAGAAATTTTAAAGAAAACTTGGAAGTTTGATTTTCCACCAATTTGAGATTAATTACAAAACGTGACTTTTTTTCTAGCAAATATTTGACTTTTTTGAGCAGCCTTTCCTCTGCCTACATCACCCAGAATCCTGTGCAGTACATGCAATGTATATTATTTGTGCAGTTATACTTAGCATTGATTTAAAAAATTACTAGTTTGCTTATAATATGAGGAAATGTCTTGTTAAAATGGAAATCAAGCCCCTATATTGAGCTGGAAAGTTAATTATAAGTCAGCTTCGTCTTATTCCAAGTGTGCTAGGATATTTGAGCTTGAAACCAGACCAAAAATGCTTAAGATTTTGTTTTTCTGAAGCAGCTGATGGTAACCAAATGTCTCTTTTCTAGAGGATGACGCCTCCTTACTGGAAAAACCGTAGAGTTTCTGGATCGATACTCCAGGTTCGGAGGAAAACGATCCTCAATACAACAAATAACAATTGCAGACGGCTTAAATCCTTGTGTTTTGGGGTTTAAATCTGTAGGACAGCGCCATAGTGTGTGTGATCGGTCACAGAGGGCGGGGTCAGCATGTGAACGCTGACTTCCTGGATCTACTGTGTCCCGTCTCTTCCTACGGAGTCCAGAGAGGAGAACCCAGAGGATCGTACTCCAGGAGGGCGTTTGGCCAACGAGGGCCCGCTCAGGTAGATTATCCTGATTTAACTAGAATATTTTCATGGCTGACACTTGGAGGTAGTTTTAAAATGGGTGAATATGACTCTGAAATAAGTTAAAGCTGCAGTAACCTTTATAAATGTTTTTAGACACTTGTTAAAACTGTCACTCTGATGGCATAATATAAAACGATCTGTGAAGCGATCGCTCTCCTCCCTTACCAGATGCAACCAATCAGAGGCAGGAGGCGGGTCTTAGTGCTGTCAATCAATCATGAACTTGGCTTGCTACTAAATGTGTTTATGGTGGAGAAACAACTTGGTTACTGGAAAACTGTATCTCCTGTCATCTGTGACCATGCTAACCAGCTAGTTAGCCATGCTAACCAGCTAGTTAGCCATGACAGTTAGCTATGACAGATTGACACAGCTAAGACCCTCCTCCTGGCTCTGATTGGTGGTTTCTAGTAAGCACTGGGAGATCTCATTTTTTTCAGTTTATCTCTCATATATGACAGTTTAAACTGTATGATGACAAGAAAAATAGGAGAATATTTAACAGGAGGTAAAACTTTTTTTTTTTTTACCAAGCTCTCAGTTCACTTTGTTTACATGGTGCTAATTCACAACAGATGTCGTCTCAACCGGAGGAAGTCGGAGAAAGAAAATCCAGAAAGAAGCTCTGTTAATATTTTTTATGTCATAATCAAAATCATTTATAATTAAAAATAAGCAACAGAGCTGCCCAGTGTAGGTTAATGTGAAATCCATGTAAAAAGTGTTGCATTGCAGTATATTCAGATTTAAAGTTTTTCTTTCCCTGTCTGTCATCTATATTTAACTTTATTTTTCAGATTCATGCACCGGTGATGCCCAGATCACCCATCTTCTCACGGCAACCGCTGACACCACGGCAACACTTGAATCAGGTTTTATTAAACTCATCACTTTAGAGCAGAGGACTGCAACACTGCAAAAACACAATCTTACCAAAAATATTTTCTGGTGCAAATAAATTGGTACAAACAAACAAACTTAAAAGTAACTTTTCACCAAGATAAAGGAGCTTGTTTTTAGATAAATTCCTTAATATTGGTGAAATAATCAGTGGACTTGGTGCCTTTCATAAATATTAAGGAATTGACGTAAAACAAGCTCCCATTTCTTGCTGAAAAGTTGCGTGTAAGTTTTTTGTTTTAAATGTACTGACGTCTGATCTAGAATTATCTGCGTAATTTATAACTATATACAGTTGTTGCACACTGCATTGTGTCAAACCAAACCGTTTGGAGAAAAATATTCCCCTCCTCACCTGTGGGGGTACTGCAACAAAAACCACTGAAGGTAATAACATAAAAACCTCTGAAGACGCTGAGCTCAACTTTCACAAAATGTAAAAAATGGAATAGCTTCAGATTTTAGCAGTTGGTTGATTTCTCTTTTCTTTGGTTGAAGATAATGAACCATTTTTCCTGCTAGCGCTATGCTAGCACGACTGTTTTGGTTGTATTTACCCAGAATGCTCTGTGCTGTAGTCAACTTCCTGCTTTAAGACCTCTCTGGTCCACTTGATGTTCACACGCATCAGAAGCGCACTAGAGTTCACTTCAACCAAGCAGAGACTCAGGTTTTGGTTGGTTAGATGTTCCTCAAATGAAACAAACTTTCTAGACAAATGGACTGGAGTTCTTTTAAACTGGACTAAACATGGCTGGTGTGAATGGTCAAAATGTATGACTTGCAGTCAACAGGGAACTTGTTGCCAAAATTAAAAGATTGTTTTAAGTCCATCTCTTCCATAGACTGAATAATTTCAGACTTGGCTGCATTTATTTGACTTTGTTTTTTTTGTCATTTCGACCCAGATGGGTTGCTTCATGTTCCCTCCAAACCGCTCTTCTCCCTCCACTCCTCGGCCTCTGACTCCAAAGACCATGCAGCTTCGCTTCGGTGCCAACTCTCCCAGACCGTCCCCGTTTTACAGCCCATCAGCCAACCCGGTGCAGCCGTTCAGGTAACCTTCATACTATGTAAATATGTACCAATCTAGATGTTTTTTTGTTTGTTTTTTTTTTTTTACTGAAAAAATACTTGTCACAAATTATCTGCGCCACCTGCTTGTCCAACATGGTAAAACATCTGGAGTCCACCAACCAGCAGGTGGCATCACAGTGCCCAGTTGAGGCAACGTAAGAGATGATCAGTCTGTTTGTCCTGTTTCTCTGGTTCATCAGTTTCCCCGGTCCAGTCACGCAGCTCCATCCTCAACATAAACGACTTCTCAGTCAAAAGCAGCGTCTGTTTCACAGGTTGGTGCTACACTAACTAAAAGATTATAATAAAATGTTGAAAAGATTAACTTGGCGTGTTTTTCCTGAAGAAAATGTGAAGGCTGGGACCCTTACTCTAACCTCATGACGGACAAAGAAAAGGAGTGGATCATTCGCCTGCAGATGATTCAGCTGCAAAGCGAGAATCCGTACCTCGAGGACTATTATTACCAGGTAGGAAAATTAACAATTTGGAAAACTTTGTGACATTTTAGAATGAGTTTTCAACTCTCTCGCTCTGTAATAGGAGTATTATCGCCGATTAGAAGCCAAGATGGCCGAGGAAGAGCTGGGCATCAGGAGCAAGAAGGAGCCGCCCAAACTCACCACACCGTACATTACCAAGACGGACGCCTACACACCAGGTTCCCTTCGGCGTTGAACCGTTTTCACTGCAAAAACACAAACATCAGCTAATATTTTTGGCCCAGTTATGTAGGGACACTCAATATAAGACAAAACTAACTCACAAGAAATGGGAGTTTATTTTACGTCGGTTGCAGATTATTTCACTGAACATTTTTCCTGTTCAGTGAAATAATCTGCAAGTGGAATTTAATATTAAGGAACCAGAATTTGGTTGCTAGGTGACAGGCTGGGCTTGGCAGGTGTTGCTAGGTAACGGCACAGTGCCAGTTGATTTTGACACAATCTGCCAGTAGAACTAGTATGTTTTGCTCCCCCCCCTTCCCCCATCAATAATAAGGTATTATTGACTTAAACAAGCTCCTACATCTTGCTGATAAGTCGAGTTTTTCTCATTTGAAATGTAGGAGCTGATTTTTGCACTTGAAAATAGACCAAAAGTACTTAAGATTTTAGTTTTCCAGTGTTCAGGTTGTCCTGTGTCTATAAGCTGTGTGATCTCTCAGTGGTCCACATCGAAGGCTCTTTGGGTCAGGTCGCTGTCTCCACGTGTTATTCTCCGCGCCGGGCCATCAGTGCGGTCCATGCAGTCCAAACTCACGGCCCTCTTGAGGTTTGTTGTTCAACTCCTGTAAGTAAAGATATTATAGTGCCTTCCTTGACGTTCAACTTTTTTTATTTTTTTAAAGGAACATAAAGACACCAGACAACAGCGACTAGAGATTCTCAGCAAAATAGAAAAGGTAACTTTGAGTTTTTACTTTTTTTTTATAATTTTTTTTTTTATCATTTTAACCTTGAAAGATATTAAAAAAGAACTATAATTTCTGAAGTGCAACACATGTCTGAGCCTGGAAAAAATGTCATACTTAACAAAAGCTAAAGTGCAGAAACAGTGTAAAAGTTTTGATTGGCCACAAGAAAAACGATCCCCAGAGCCTCTTGTCACTTTAAATCCAAACAAACTGCTGATGGCCACATCCCCCAAACTCAACATTTACAGTCCCAAATGAAAATGGCTACGAACAGATGCACATTCATACAACCCTACATCTGTAAAAAAGATAATTGGTTCCTCCTGTACAGCCAACAACAATGCAGCAAGTGGTTTCTAGATGGTAAGTCAAAAACAAAATTCTTGTCTTTTCTATCAGCCATTGTACAGTGCATACATTGGTAAAACCAGCTGACCAAAGGTCCTGGAGCTCTGCTGGGGTTGCTAGGTAACGGGCGGAGCTCTGCTGGGGTTGCTAGGTAACGGGCTGGTCTTTGCTGGTTTGTCATGTTACATTTGCAAGGTTTTGGAAAATGTAAAATTTTTCAGACACCAAAAGACGTTAACTTATTACCAGAAACCGTGTATATATAATGTATATATATATTAGCTTTGTCTGTTTTTAGAGACAGTTCAGACCCAAATAAAAAGCAAAAAAAAATTTTTATTTTTATTTTTTTTTTGCAGAATGGGTCCCTTTTAAATGATTTTCTAACTTATTAGAAAAAACTTGAATTTGCAAGTATTTCAGGTAAATGGATTAATTGAACAGAACTTTATAGTAAACTTGGAAAATCAACTTAAATGTTTGTTTTTATGACTTAAAATAGAAGGGAAACATCTGCAGGTTGTATTTAACTGCGTATTAGGGCTGTTGTAGTTGGAGTAAATTACTGCAGAGGAAATGTGAAAATTTCTTGAATTTCAAAAGTAGAAGGAAAGAAAATCAACTTTTGAAACTTGGAAATCTCTACATTGTAATTTTTTTTTTTTTGTAGAAAATTTGAGAATTGCAAAACTTCTGATTTTCTTTCTTTTAAGTTTTTGTATTCCTGACTTTTTTTGTTAATTGCAGTTGTTCATAGTTTTGCTGGAGGTGGAGGAAACTGAGAGGATGAAGACCACAGTTTTGTCTGAAGCAGAAGAAATCAGACTAATGGAAAAAACTCAGAGGAAAGTGGAGCACATCTACTCTCAGCTGCAGCAACACAATGCTCCGTGAGTCTTTTAACAATGCAACAATGCAAATAATGTGTTTTTTGTTGAATAAACTTATAAAATTGTGTTTTAGAGATTCAGGAGACGAGTTTCTTCCTTTCTTGAGTGTCTCAAAAGGCAAAAAGCTTCTCGCTCGTCTGCTTCCCTTCTTGAAGAACGATTCAGCGCTGAAGATCTTGCACATCGTCGCCTCCAACCTTCCTACGCTGATGAGCAGAGACACCGAGGAGGTGAGTCGGGGTTAAAGGTCACTGGGGTCTGAGTTACTGGGGTTTTTTCCCCTTGCATTTTTGATTTATGAAGATTTAATTTTTGGAAAATCTGGATTTTTTTTTTTTTTTCTTTCACCATTTAACTCTTTGGGTTTCCATAGTTTAGTGATGTCAGCACATTCAAGGTGGCCATCTTGTTTTTGGAGCTTCTATTTATTTGGATTTTGAATTCAAGTAAACAAAGAAATTAGTGCTAAGATGTTTTAGTTATTTTACTATACAGTTTAAATGGTTCCAACATTAAGAATAATCATCTGAAAACTGTTGCAATATAAGAATAAAGTGTTAATATTAACAGAATAGTTGTAATGTTCATCTAGTTCTGATGTATTTAAGTTTTACCTAATATAAATATTAATAGCAGGACTTTGAAACAATTGTACAACTATTTCCAAATATCCACACAAACTGAGGTTCTGATTTCCTTTAAAAACTAAAATTTTTATTCAGGAATTTCTTGAGGAAACTTGGACATTTCTGCATTTCAAAAGTTAAAAGTTGTCAACTTTTGAAAAGCAGAAATGTCAAACTTTTTTTTTCTAAAAAATGTCCCAACTTTTATGCTGTTGTTGAAGAGCTTTCAGACAAGAAAACAGGCAAAAAAAATATGAAGTTTTATTTTTAAGGCGCAACGCCTGGCACTTGCTGAAGGTCTAATTTTGGTCTTTAAACTCGATGAAGATGTCAAAAGTTTTGTATTTTGAAAAGTTCTTGTGGTTTCAGGACCTTCCAGTTCTATACCCGTCGCTCCGAAATGTGATTGGCGTTCTGACGTTCAGTCAGCTTATCAACGTTCTCAAAGACCTGACGTCTTCAGAGTCTCTGTCGACCTTCGAGTGCCTGTCCCTGACCTGCCAGAACAAGGTTTGTAGCATGGATATTTCTTTCAAGAGTTGAAAATTTGACTTTTGGAGCTCAGAAAATCCTGTTCTAGAAATTTTCTCTCAATTTTTGTTTCTGGCAAATTTTCAACTTTTGAAACTAAAAAATTTGAGATCGCAAAAAATCCCACTTTTTTTTTACCTCCCCTTTTTTTCAGCAAGAACTTTTTTATTTGAAAATGTTAAATTATTGAAGCTCAGATTTTCTATATTTTTATTTTTGGAAAACTTTTGAATTTCAATTTGAGTTTCTTATGCTACTTTTCAAAATCAAATTTTCAGATTTTTATTTTTCTAGAAAGTTTGAGATTAATTTCAAACTTTGAGGCTTTTTTTCTAGCAAATTTTACTTTTCAAGCTCAAATTTTGAAATTCATCACAAACGTTCCAGAAAAAAATCATGGTAGTTTTTTTTTACTGTTTACAGTGACTCAAATACCCAGTCATATAATTTACTTCAAATATTAGTTAAATAAGTAACCATAAAACAACTGTTTAAATGCTTTTGGACGCATTATTGGTCCTTTCCAGTTTGTGTTGCTCTGCATCTGGAACTGATTTGTTTTTGATTAATTTTTGTTGGTTCAGTTTGGACTCAGCTTGCTGTACGCTCTTCTTTCCCACGGAGAGAAACTTCTTTCTTCAGGCGTTCCTCTTGAGCCCAGCATTGGCGACTTTGAGACCTGGTGGGGAAAACAAAGTTTAATTCCTCTAAATCAGAGTTGTCTAGCATGTTATGACATTTTCTCAGCCCTGTTTTTACTCATTTTTTTGTTTAGGACCGACATGATTTTCCAGGTAGCGGGACAGTTGACCCAGTGTTCGCTGGTGGAGCCGCTCCTCCTCCCGTCAAACCTGCTGACGCTCTTCTGCAGGTACCTCGACAAGCGAACCGTGCATCAGCTGAAAAGCAACTTGGAGTAAGTCTTCTTAAATATACCAACAGATTTTCACTTTAAATGCATGCAAATACTTTTTAATTTCCAAACTTCTCTGTTTAGGTCTGCAACCAGCTACCTGGCTCTGCCATCTTAAGGAAACCTGCTAAGTTAAAGTCCAGGTTTGTTGGACCCAAGATGGAGGAAGCTGAGTCTTTAGAACCAAGTATAACAGAAGTTGTGTAATATACTTTTTTTTTTGTTTAAAATCCTCCCCTTCACTTCTCCATCACATTTTGCATCTTAAACTGTTTCCCTTTTTTATTTGCTTTGTTTGCTTTTCCTCCCTTTAGCCTCCACAAAGCAGCTTAAACCCATTTCTTTTAACGTTTCTAACATTATCAGAATGATCAATTTATGATGAGTTTCATAATTTAGAATACTGGAATTGTTAACTATATTAACCATTGCAGGAACTTGACAACCCAACTTTAGGTAATGCAGTTTTGTAAAATTATTTTGTAAAAAAATGTGTTGTGTATGCATGTGTAAAAATGCTAAATGGATTTCTTTGACACAATTTTCTCTTAAGTTTCATCTGTAAAAAATATATTTATTTATTGTATTAATTTGGAAATGGGAATAATTTAAATTGCACACCTTGTAGAGCACTTGCAATATGAATAAAAAAATTCTCAAATTTGATCAAGAGAACATGAAATGCGTTTTATTTATTCCCTGCATGCGTTTCTGCATCAAGTGAAATGGAAACGGGTCTATGTTGGCCCAAAATGTTTCTGTTTTTTAATTCTGTTTAAGGGTTAAATCTGAGACTTGGTCAAGATTAATTTACCTTTTTTTGTCCTTATTTTAGTTCCAGTTTGGATCCATTGACTCCCTTACAACCATATTTTGGGGCTGTAATCCTGTGATTTTTAACTTTACAATGAGCTCCAAAATAATGAAAGGCTCTACCTTTAAAAATGCAAGAAAACTAGTTTTAAATGTAATATTTTTAGTTACAACAGGCCCAATCATTTCAATGGGGATGAGATTTCATTATCCTTAAAATGCATGGAAATAAAGATATTAACCACCATCTCAACCATTCAGTAAAACTGATATGATGGATGAGCTTGATGCCAATTTAGGTTAATTTTGGGTTTCTGGACATTGGTTGCTTGAATGAGAACTGAGACCTAGAGGGAAAAATATTTCACATTTTTCTCTGAGACTAAAAAGACTTCACTGCATATTCACAAAATCTTAAGTATTTATGGGTAGTTTCTTGTGCAAATATCTTGGTACACTTGAAATAAAACTTAGAAGCTTGTTTTAGGTCAATGATTCCTTAATATTGATGAAAAATCACCAGTTCCACTAGCAGATTTGTTTTTCACCTAATGTGAAAAATGTTCAAATGTGTCAGTGGAACTGGTACTTTTATTAATCAATATTAAGGAATTATTGACTTAAACTAGTTCTTATATCCTGCTGAAAAGTTAAGTTTTATTTCAAGTGTACCAAGATATTTGCAGTAGAAATGAGAAATCTTGCTTCTTGTGTCAAAAATTGAGTCTGGGTAAAAGTTGCATCTCCAACTTGGAAATGGAAGATGCTATTTTTATGAATAAGCAAAATCTAAAACTGCTTAATGGTGAATTTGTGTGTAGAATACTGAAGACAGATTAATACAAAATTAAATAAAAATGAAACGGAGCAAAAAATGTGGAAAAAGTGAAACCTTGCTCAACTGAAAAAGTTTGAAATCGCATCGTAAAGTTTGTATTATAGTGACTGAAGTATGTCCAGGTTTACCATCAAATCAATAAATGTAATATTTGTGCCACTTCATGTCCATACAAGTTTATTAGCTCAAACGTTCCTTACATTCAACCAACTGCTTTCTTACAAACTGACCAGGCAGAGGGATCTGAAGCGGCATAATCAGGAATTGAAACTTGTATTTGTAGCCAGATGGTCGGGTCTGTTTAGATGCCAAGTAAGTGAGAGGTCCAGTTGGACAGGGAAGTGAGACATTGACCCCTGCTTGACCTCATAAGAACAGGATTTGGACTTCAGGTGAGGAATCTATGTGAAAGGTGAGACATCTTTCTCTTTTTACCCACTTTTTGCTTTAAATGCACCAAAGGAAAACTCAGCGCCACAGAAAACCTACAGTCTGAAATAAATGGCTCGCTCTATCTGGTTTCATACAGCCATGTTATGGTGACAAAAATACATAAATTTAGACTTTATTGGGTTCCGATAGGATGCATGTTCAGCTCGACGTATTTGCTACATAACTGGTTTTCAAGGATCTATTTATCAAATTACTAATACTGGATCTATACATATCAATATCAATGGTATTTAACTCAACTTCAAGTCCAGTATAGAAAATATATCTCAAATGTGTACAAATGTATCAAGCATGAGATTTGAATTAATTTGTAAGCTAACATTAGCCTTATAGCACAGCTAGCTGCTCCAGGAAACTAGAAAAGTACATTTGGGATAAGATTACATAAGCTACAATTAAGTTTTTATCAAGGGCAATATGATGAATGGCGATTGGCTGCAAGCATTTTAGAATATTGTGGGTTTTCTCTGGGTCAAAATTGTATGTAAAGGCTAAAATATAGTTAATATTTGGCTAAATGTCCCTCAGCAATTTGCAGTGAAAGATGGTTTTTGTACTCATAGATGAGGTCTCGTAATTTTGACGGGATTTTTGACCGCTCCTCTTATTAGAAATGGTAACATCCATTTAAACTGATTAGTTTACTGGGAAATTTTCAACTTTTAAAACATATTTAATATATAGTCAACATCAGGGTGTTGTAGACAATGTTTGGTTTTATTCTTTGCATTTATGCATAAGCTAATGTCAAGTATTTTAAGTATTTTGGGTCTAGTTTCTTGCACAAAAATATAAGTACACTTGAAATGATACACACCTTACTTAAAAATGACTTTTTGGCAACATGTAGGAGCTTTATAATCAATAAATATGGTTAGAATTATGGCATAAGTTTGGCTAACTAAGATAAAATTGCGAGCGGTGGATGTATTTTTATGCTGCCTTCCAGTTGTATTCAGAACTGGAAGTTCCCAGTCAGAAACTCGACCTCTAAAATCTGATTTTCTACTGGGAGAAACTCTGACTATAACTTGTAAGGCTGACTTCAGTTTCAACATGGCCGCTTCTCGCTGTCACAGTACTAAAGATTTGGTGGAAATGTTTTTATGATAAACTTGTAAGTTTGTCTAAAATCAACGTTATATTTAGCGCCTGTGACTCCAAATAAATTAAAAGTGATGTTCGCTCACTGAAAGTAAAGCTTTAGATTATGATTGTAAGAACTAATGCAAACAGTTTATCGACGTTGTCAACGGCCGCAGGAAATACGGCCGCCATCTTGGAGCGGTCGTCCTGCCCGCTTAGCTAAACTACCAGCAGAAGATGCCCCAGTACTGCGGGATATTTGTGTTAAAATCGACGGACTATTGACGTGAGGGTTCGGTGGATAACTTCACAAGTAAGATGAACCTATTATTGTATTTTGTGAATAGAATATTACTGCTAGCTGGTATTTTGTCCGCTAGCAAGATGTCATTGCTATAGAGCTAATATTAGCTGGTATTTTAACATTGCATAATGTTTGCTGCACTTCCGATGTTCAGCCCCTGTTATAAAAGCTAAGCGAAATTCTGTAAATCTTAAAAGAAATGTTATTCCCCAACATCAGATGTGAGTAGAGAACCTAAAATTTGTACTCAAGTAGTAAGTCTTTGCACTCAAAAGTAAAAAGTAGTCGTCCAAGAAATTACTCTTGTAAAAAGTGTTTGGTAAAAAGTCTACTCAATACTGAGTAACTGATCAAATTATCATTTAATATTTAAAAATGGCATCATCAAATGGACCAAAATCTAAAGTTAAGTGGAAATTTTGGTATTTTAAGGACAAAAATGACAATTATTATAAGTTAAAATATAACAAAATCAGGCAAAAGAAAAGTTTTCAGTTTCTTTTAATTTGGAACTTATGAACCTTTAACACAAACTGCAGATCTGTGTCTGGTGAATTAGTTTTTCATTCAGTGGGTAGAGAAACCAGAAACTTTACTCAAGTAAGAGGAGCAATACTTCATAATTAAATTACTCAAGTAAAAATAAAAAGTACAGCGCAGTAAAAATACTCCTACAAGTACATTTTTTCAAAAATGTTAAAGTAAATGTAATTTAACTGGGATTGAGAGTGTTGGGTAGTAATTCTTATACTACCCAACTCAAAATGCAAACATTATGAACATTTACAGAACACATTTACGGTACTGTAAAAATGAAACAAATATGATTCATAACATTCACCAGCAAGTTTTACACAGGTTTTCAAAGACCTTTTATTTACATGTAATTCTTTCAAACTAATACAGCAAACAGCCAACCCCCAGTTCTTCAGTGAAGCGGTGATGGATTTGAAGTAGTGTAATTATCCAATGTTTGTTCTCCTTGGGTGCATCTCACAACAAGCAGGGGAGGATCTGGAGAGGACGGGCTCCCCGGACTGAATATTAGCCCCTACCGACCCGGGAACCTCTCCCACTTCTCCTCCACCTTTCCTCTCCTGCTGGGGTCTAAACCCGGGTTTTCTTTCCAGGTCCAACATGGCGGGTCGGCTTGTCCTTCAGGGAGTTCTGGTTCTTTATTTGGTGCAGGCGGCACACACAGGCGGTGAGTTTCTGCACATATGAAAATCTGTTTTTATCAACTAGACAGACAGTAGAATAGAAATAATTTTTGTTTCTCAATGGGGAAATTTAGGTTTCAGCATCAAAATGTTAAAATCTACAACGGTTTAGTAGAGCCATTGTAGGTCGAAAAAATTTCCACTAAAACACTCAAAAAGTTTCAGATTGATTTCAGAAATTTTCTATAAAAAAACAAGGACATTTCTGAGCTCCAAAAGTTAAAAATTTGCAAGGAAATAAACTAATAAATTGTTACATTAATTTCAGAATCTTTCTATTAAAAAACAACTGAGCTCAAAAATGAACATTTTTGACTTTTTGAATTTTTCTGAATTTCCAAAGTAGAAAATTAGCAATTTTTGAAGTTCAAAAATTTTAATTTTTTTTCAAGAACATTTTAGATCAATTATCAGTATTTTGTGGAAATTTACTTTTTTTGTTTTTATTTGTAGATTCACATGTTTGGCTTATCACTTAATTTTTGAGAATTACATTTAAATTCTAATTTATATATTAATATACAATAATTACATTGCAATTTAATTGCACATTTCTAAAAAATTAAGTCTTCTGAGGATTATTTCCAAATGTTTTGACTAAAAAAACCTTTTAATTCAGTTACATATTTTTTAGTTTCTTCATTCTGAGAATTTTTCTCTCATGATATTTTACAGGTAGTTTTCTAAGAATGTCTTTTTGCTTTTTGAGTCTTCAAACCTTTTGCTACCCTCTAATTTAACACGTTTTTAAACATATTGATTTAAAACTATGCTTTGTTGCATTTATGTGTTTTTCTTGTGAATTAAAACAGAGATTTAATGTTTTTGGATGTTTTTTTCTTTACCCTCCGATTCACTCTTCTGTTAGTTCACAATCAAATTGCACAACAAAAAAATTGTCTAAATTGCTTAAATTGTAGTAAAAGTAGCATTTAATGTCCAACTTAAATGGTAAATTTTTGTAGCATTTAAGTTGGTGTCATTTTTGTATATAAATTCACTGATTTTAACAGTTTACTGACAATGCTGTTCGTTTTTTGAAATAACCACGAAACCTGAAGCTGTTTGCTCAGATGTTCAGCAGAGGAACTGGGTCAGATTTTTACCAGCCTGTCAAAGTAACTGGGAAATTTCCAGCTGAATGGATTATAGTCTGAGGGTGAAATGTGTCCGCACATGTTTTTACACGTCTGCTCCGCTGTGGCGGGAAGGTGAAATCCTCAGAGTGAGTTATGAGGTTGGAGCTGATGGAGTTGATGGTTCTGTTGGACTTTGTGTTGGTTTGTCAAATAAAATCCCAGTAAAACAAAGCAGGATATGGAAGATGATTAGAACCACAAAAAGTAAAGAATCACTTTTTTTTGTTAGAATTCAGACTTTTTTTGTAGAATTCTGACTTTATTCGCATAATTAACATTTTACAGAATTCTGACTTTTTGATAAAATTAAGACTTTTTCGTAGAATTTTGTTGTAGAATTCTGACTTTTCCTCATAACTCTGACTGTATTTGGTAAAATTCTGACTTTTGCAGAATTCAGAATTTTTTTGTAGAATTCGGAATTTTTAGTAAAATTCTGTCTTTATTAGCATAATTAACTTTTTGCAGAATTCTGACATTTTTTTGAGAATTCTGACTTATCACATTATTTCACTTATAACACGGGAAAATTGTCTTGGTGAAATTATCTGCCAATGGAACTAGTAATATTTTTTTTAATCAGTCTTAAGGACTTATTGACTTAAAACAAGCTTTATTTCTTTCTGAAAAGTTACTTTTAGTTTTGTCTTAACTCAAGTTTTCTAAGTTATTTGCATTAGAAACTAGACAAAAATACTTGGTAAGATTTTGTGTTTTTGCAGTGAGCTGGTCGAGTTTGTCTGTCAAATTTCAAACAGTCGTGCGAAATTGAAATCTGAGAACGACGATGTGCAAATGACCAACCTCTCTACGGTTCCGGCGTTAGATGAGGAGCGGCCGTAAATCTTCCCTGTGTGGCTCTGATCTGGGTTTGGTTTGTGCAATCAGAGGCAGTTTTCAGTGGCAGCAGCCGTCTAAATGTAGCATCTGTTTGTGAGAGGAGGACAGTTTTACTGCGCTTAGACAGTCTCTCCAATACTTTCAAGGATTCCTTAAAATCTTTGACAAAGAAATGAGTCCATACATAAATTAAGTTTCATTTTTCACTAATCAGCAAATTCCTTAAAAGGGAAACTTTTAAGATTTAGTTTTTAATCACAAACTGGAGATGTAAATTCAGGCCTTTAACTTTAAATCCTGTTATTTTAAAAGCACAAACAGATAAAATAACATGTAATTTTTACAGAGAAAGATCCTCACCAGCATTATTGCAGTTAATCTGGGTTCCCGCAGATAGTTGGTGCTTTTCCAGAATCACATTTCCAGATTGTTTTGTCGGTTTTGGACACTTCAGTACGAAACATTTTAAATTGGAGAAATTGTTGTGCATAATTTCTCCAGTTATATATTCTCCAAGGAAAATATAAAATTACTTAAAGAGATAATGAATGTTTGCTAGAATAAAGAGTTAAAATAATAGATTTTTAACAGATTAATTAAAAAATATTGGTGAGAAAGGACTTTTTTGTATCACAGTGAAAATTTATTAAAACTTTATACTAAAAATCAATCCAAAATATTTGTATTTTTATTTCTACATGTATTAATTTTATGTCACTCAACCTGTGATATTTAGTTTGGGGACAAACAATGGAAATCAACTTTGGCTGTAATTTTTATTGATGATTTTCAAAATTGTTATTAATGCACAATGTCCCAAATAAAATAAATGAAATTAAATAAAATGTGAGAGGAAAATTTAGCTTTTTTGTCAACGGTAAAAACACATCAATGCACATCGATGTTCCAAATGACTGAAAAGTGAATAAAATATAAGTGGTCAAAATGTTTGTTCATCTCTAGAAATCATTAATTTTTATACTTTAGGTACATTCTCAAACATTTTTATCCATCCATCTTCATCTACCTTCACTACATCAGCCAGAACTTGTTGTAAATTTTATTACATCTCAAATTTTACCAGATTTATTTTGTGATGGTATAGGTATAGTACCGACCTATTGGTGATCCCTTCAGACTCTTTGGTGTTAAAATAGATAATCTCTTCTTTTGATTTGTTTTTGAACAGATCACAGCTTTTATTCAGTTAATTATGATTCCTAACTCTCCCAGGAAATGCGCCTCAGAACGGCGGCAGGGCGGCATCATTCCTGATCCCATCGAAAGGTAAAGCAAAACCACTTGATTCAGCTTCAAACTCATGTTTTTCACTTATTTATGACATTTCCTTTAAATATTTTTTTTTGGTCGGTCATTGGGACAAAGGAATGGGCCAGTGTGAAAACTAAATAGCACTGCAGGTTGAAATGCTCATATTTTATTTGAAGTTTAAACCTGAAAAAGTATAGGCAAAAATATAATTGTAATTTATTTCTCTTGCTAACTTTAGCATCAAACGTCTCACCACATATTTAATTCTTTTAATTAAAAGATTATGGAGCTGGGATGAACAAAGGAGTTGGAATAAATGGTAAGTTTTTCCTTTTCATTCTGTAAGCAAAGTTGGTTAAATCGACTTGCTCACTCATTCTTTGGTTGCCTAGCAACTCACTCATTCTTTGGTTACCTAGCAACAACCTGTTGAGTAACTGGTGTAGTAGCAGTTTAAGATTTCGCTACAGTGCAAAGTGAAAACTGGATAACACGGGAAAGGCCACAGCTGTAGTTTGGCAGTATTTTAGATATTTAAAACAAAAAACTAATTAATTATTGATATCCACCAATAAACGATTTGAAAGTTCGATCCAAGACTTGGACTGACTAGTTATGACAACTTTATCCATTATTTTTAACAAATAAAGCTTTTCATTTCTTAAAATGTAAAAATATGACCTTAGTGAAACAAACCTGCTGTGCTACCTTCTTTAAATCAAATTCAAATTTATTTTTATATACATTTCAGCAACAAGGCAGTTCAAAGTGCTTTACATCATACAATCACAAATTATGAAATGAGAAATAAACATTACATCTGTTCAATGTTTTACTTGCAGCTAATCAACAGGTGAGTTTTCAGCCTTGATTTAAAGCAGTTTAGTGTTTCGGCAGTTTTGTGGTTTGCTAAAGAAGCTCTAGAATCGTTCATGGAAATGACTAAACTATAGATTAAATTATGTTGCTATTGTATAATTCCAATGAGAAGCACTGCTTTTTTTGTTTTATTTGGATTTGTTTTCACTCCAGGAGGAAGAACTGGAGCCGCTAATGGTAAATACAGATTGTGTCTCTTTCTTGTGGAAATAATTCGTTTAGTTTTCATTATTCTCTTATTGTTTTTGCAGGATACGGAGCAAAAGCCGGACCAGCAAATCTACAAAAAATGAAAGGTGGTGCGACTCGCTTTAACAAAGTCACTTTTTAACAGAAAAACATTGATTTAAATGTTTTAAATCTCAGGTTTTGGTGCTCAAGCCGGTGGATATGGCAGACAAGCATCTAAAGGCAACGGTATTTTTGGAAAGTTGGTTAGATGTTGGGTTTGCAAAAGTGAACACCAGTGTTTATAACAGTCATGAGTGATGAAAAGCTGCGGCGTTGTCTGTTTTAGGTAACGGTGCTGCAGCTGCTTCACAAAGTGGATTTGGAAGTAAAGGCAACGGTAAAGCAAACACTTTAACTACAGATAACTAAATATGAGTTAGGAAAGTGTTAAAGTATATTTGGGCTTTAACAATTTTGAATGCAAGAGGTTGAAAGTACCAGCAGAGATGAATATTTCAAGCAAAATTACTTTTGTAAAAGTACTTCCTGTTATAGGATTTCTGTGTTTTGTTTTGTTTTTTAAATCGGGCCAGTTGAGATGACGTTAGACTTGTGTTAGGACAACTTTACTTTAGTTTTACTTCTATGGATGCTGCAGATTAAATTTGTTATTCCAAACAGTAAAGCCATTTATCCTGTGGTAGTTTTTTTTGCTTACCAAGGAACAAATATTTAATGTCATCCTCTGTTTCATTTGTTTCTACTATAAGAGAAACAATTATTGAATACATATTTCAACTTTTTTATTGTTTTGACTGTATTCAGACATTAAAATCATTGTGTGCTTATTCCAGGGTATGGAGTTATATCTGGACCAACCACTCTACAACAAATCAAAGGTTGTATAACTTATTAAATTCACACAGAGCCATTAAGAAACCTCTCTTTAATTAGTTGTTACTCATGTTGCAGGCTATGAGGCTCCAGCTGGTAGATATTTAGGACAAGCAACCAAAGGCTACGGTATTTCAACTTGTGTTTATGCATAAACCAAGATTTATTCAGAGTAGACACATAATTTTGGCACAATTCTTTTTTTTTTTGCCTATTTAACTGAGAACAACTTTCTTTCTTCCACTCATATTTACTTTCGTTTGCTCTTTTTAAATCATGATACGAACAGAAACGTTCAGTGACATGGAGGTCAGGAGACCGAGAAACTCCACAGAAACTTTTTCCTAATTTATATGAAGTAATTTGGATCGTTGTTTTCTTGAAACGTCCATCCCATCCCTTAGTTCAGCTTCCAGGTTAATGAGCAAATTCTCCAATATTTTCAGATAATTCATGGTTCCAAAGCATAAACCTTCCATGTCAATGGTTAGGTTGGGTTGGTAAATGGTAAATCTACCATTTATGATTGAGACCAAAAAGTTACATTTTAGTTTAATTGCTCTGAATAAATGTAACATTTTTAAACCTGTTTTTTTTTGTGTTATATTTTTATCTGGCAGTTTTGGCTGAAATTAATATTTATTTCAGCTCCCAGTTTCCTTTTCTTGGTTGGGGTTTGGACATGATTGGTTGGCATTTTTATATAGTTGGAAATATTTATTTTACAGGTTACGGTGCTCATGCTGCAGCGTACGGTGGGCAAGGAGATAAAGGCAATGGTATGAAATATGTATTTGATTGTATTTAAATGTTTTTGTAATAATAAAAAGCACCAAAATGTCCTCTTACATTGAAGAATGCGACTGTTTCAGGTTACGGGGCTCAAGCTGGTGGATATGGAGGACAAGGCACTAAAGAAAACGGTATTTCAGATAGCGCTGAGCTTAGATATAACTCCAAAATAAAGTTTAAGACAGTTTGGAAGTTAAATATAAATACTGTTAAATGTTAAATACACCAATCATTCCTCAGGTCAAAGACTTGTAGCTGGAGCGTCCAGTAGCAACGGAGCAAGGCCAAATGGTAAGAAAAAAACATAAAATATAGTCAGAAACATGTTTTTGTGTTGCTGAAATGATTAATCGTGATTAATCGATTATTAACATAATTAATTTAGTACTTGATCAACCATTAACCGACTCAAATTCAGACTCAAAAAATGTAATTTTCTGAAAGAACAACACATTTAGTGGAGTAATTGAGCCAAAGCTCTACAAGAATTTATACGTTTTGCATTTAAGATAAAAAAAACACAAAAAACTTTTTGCTAGTTTTAGCTTTACCAGGTCCAAACTCTGTAAAAAATAAAAAAAGCACCTATTGTTATCCAATCATTAATTGGTTAATCTAAAAGTAATCACTAGATCAGCCCTACACTTCACTTCAATCATATTGATATTAGGATTATGTTTTTTGTATCCTTTGCTACAAATGATGAAGCCTACACTAAAGGCGTGTTAGTAAGTAAAAATGCTTTTTTTCTTATTTATAAATGGAATTCTTTACATGTTTTGATTTATTTCCAATATTTAGCGAAGGCTTAAATGAACATTCAGAAGAATGTGCCAATTTGTTTATCCGATTAATCATCAGAACAGTTGATTAATCTTTAGCTCAGTTGTAGTCCCAGTTGGGTTTTTTGTCTGCTATGTGTTTACCTTCATCTTTGACCCTTGTTTCACAGGTCAGGCACATGGAGGGAACCACCTGAAGGGATATGGCCGACCTCATTATAGTCCAGGTAATGTTGTCTAATTCTTTGTCCAAGAACTCAAAGCTCTTTCACTAAACCTTTCAATATGCTCCTCTGCCCAGCTGTGGGAATGGGACAGATCAGAGGCCCCCATCCTGCCAGAGACCAAGGGAATGGTGAGTAGTTTATTACTAAGTGCTGAGTCAACCAAAATCCATCCATCCATTTTCTTTACACCCTTGTCCCTTGGGGTCGGGAGGGTTGCTGGTGCCTCTCCAGCTAACGTTCCAGGCGAGAGGCAGGGTACACCCTGGACAGGTCGCCAGTCTGTCGCAGGAGTCAACCAAAATAACACACTTATAAAAACTTCTTTTTTTTTTGCAGTGTATGGTGGCAATGGTTACAGAACTCATCCAACTAAAGGTGCATATTGATCCTTCACCTAAAATCCCAATGAAATGCATGACAATATGTGGAAAACAAGGAGTATAAGTCATTTATTAAGGTACTTCTTGTGTATAAAATGTGTTTAAAGGTTTCAGTGGAGGTTATGGTGGAGCTGGTTTGGGTCTGGGATCTCTGTATGGAAATGGCGTAAAGGGACCAATGAAAGGTTGTTGATTCTGTTGAGCAAAAACTGTTTTTTTTATTTTTTTATTTTTTTTACTGTTTCCATGTTTTTCTGAACAACACAGTTTAATAATGTTAATATTTTAGGTTACAGTGCTTCAGCTGGTGTATCCAATGGACAAGGTTCACAATCCAATGGTAAATATTGTTTATACTTAAATATATAGCAAAACAATTACAAACAGTGACACATTTTCAACACTTGAATTGTGATCTTGTAAAAGGTCGTGCTGGAGTCAGATCACCAAATGGTCAGTTACTTTATGTATTAGTATTATTAGATATACAAGGTGAATTTAATCATACTTATTGTTGGTTTGTAACTATTTAGGGTTTGGAAATTCAAGGACTGGAGCTGCCAAGGCTGCTAAAGCAGGTGATTATTCAGCCACAGTTTTTATTTATACAAAGAAGCAGTACAGCTGCAAATTAAGGATTTCTTCCATCATTTTTATTTGACTCATTTTCATTCTTCATGTGTTTCACTCATGATTATTTATATTTTCTTTTTTAAAGGATTTTGTTACCTAATAGTAACAACATTCCTTATATATCACAATAATATCCACTTGAAAGAAGATATTGTCACAAACTATAAAATAATGTATAACAGATTTTTTTAATTCCTCAGTGCCTGACATTAGAACATAATAAACCTTTCCTGTTTTAGATTATATTACCAAATCTTACCAAAATAAAATCTATGTGCAAATAGATTGTTTGGTACCACTTTACAGTAAGACTCACCTTATAGATGGCTAATAAATAGTTTAGAGATACGTTATTAATTCATCTATAAACACTTTATAAATCACAATCTGTTTATTATGCATTAAATAAGGGTAAGAAGGAGACTATATGCTAAAAAATTACATTTACAAATGCTTATTGTGCTTACAAGGTAGCCTGAAATGCTAAATATAACAACTCTAGATATAATATATAGGCCTTCTCACTCTTAATTAATGTATAATAAACAGTCATTAATGATTTATAAAGTGCTTAGAAGAGAATTAATATCTATTAACTATTGAGCAAAGTTGTCTTTTTTTTATCAATCGTACTGTAATTTGATTTCATTTGTTAATTGAAGGATATGGAAGTACCACAGGAGCTGCTTTAGGACCCCAACTAGGTAACTCATGTTTCAAACATTTAATAAAAGTTAAAAGTTAAACTATTTTGGGTGATGCTTTATTAATGCGTTTGATCTTTAGGGTATTCAAATGGAGCAACTCCCAATGGGTTTGGATCCAACCATAAAGGTACCAGATTCTGTTTTAATCCGATTGAGACCTAAACATTCCTGGTTTACAGTGTTGAACATTTGCTAACTATGTGTGTTTAATTAAAGGTTATGGAGCTGTGAAAGGATTTGGTGCTCAGATGAATGGTAATTACCACCAAAAATAAATTTTTTAAAATGTTTACACTTCCATTTGGGTCTTAATTGGTTCTAAAAACATTCTGTTGCAAAAAACCCCAAAAAACATTATTTTTGCAAATTTTTAAATAGCAAAAATAATTTAAAAAAATATTGCCAAAATTTTTTTTTTATTGGCAATAAAAAATTATTGCCAATTTTTTTGGCAGTAAATTAATGTTTTTTGTTGTCTGGAAAATGAGCTGTTTCAAAAACCTCCCAAATGTTGAGTCACAGTGGACGGGCACTGCACCGTTGCCTAGCAACCTCAGCCAAGCCCAGCCAGTTGCCTAGCAACCGTAGTGGAACTCAAGAAGGTTTAGTCAGCTGATTTTACTGCTACTGGATTTACAATGACAGAGTCCTAAAAACATTGCATTCTGGAAGGGAAGCAATGCCCCCTTAGGATCTTCACAGTTTACCTCTTTTTCTAAAATAATTTTTGACTTCTCCAAAATTTAGATTTTTAACCTTACTGTGTGTTAATTTCTCTCCCATGAGGCCTTGGAGTTGGACGTGTTGCTGCGCTGGGGGGTTACGAACACCAACCTGAGGGTACGTCTGCTTTAGCCAATAGCAAATGAGGTAATTCAGGTAAAAACAAAAAAAAATGGAGTCATTGGACAGCTAGAATTATTCTGCTGCATTCCCACTACTGTCTTCGCATAGAACAAAATTGGTGTCAAACGTTTGTGCAGCAACTTTTTTTTGTGCCACTATTGTTTTAAATATATTAATAAATGCTTAAATGTTTTCTGGAACAAAAGCAGTACAAATAAAAATTATTGCTGCACAAACAGCAAACATTTGACACCAATCTGTTTTTATTTGGGTAAGGTGGGAGGGGCCAGGTTGACCTTTTGACCTTTAAACTTTCATTAATATCTTGAAAACAAAAGTAGCACAAATAGTTGATTGACATCCATTTTGTTTGATTTGAAGAGCGTGCGGCGGCTGATTGACCTTTCATGACCTCTTGGAACATTTAGTAATCTTTTAAACTTTTTGCTGCACAAACACAACAAACGTTTGACACCAATTTTATTAGATTTGACGGCGGGAAGGCCACCATGTCACCCCTTATTCATGTCAAATATCATCAGTAAAGTGGCTCTGTCGCTTGTTTCTGGTTTCCAGGTTTCGGGTCGGTGACTGGAAAAGGTCAATCTGTAAGAGGAGCAGCTTCATCGGGCGGAAACGGCCTGAAAGGCCGAGTCCTGCCGACTCAGCAACAGGCTGCTGCTTCCAGTCCCACCGCTGGCGTTCACTACCTGGGCCCAAACGAGAAGTACCAGAACCTGGCTTCACCTGCGTCACAAGACAAAGCCTACAAACAGAACCAGCTGCACCTGGGCTCCGGTCCAGAATCGGCTCCACCTGCACACAGATACCCAGAGCCTCAGCACGGACTCCAACCGGCAACTTTGGGTCAAAAAGGAACCAAATTTGAAGCAGAACCAGAATCTGTTCTTTCTCCAGGCAAGCGCCTTTAATTTAATTTATTTCACCATTAATGTCTTCTTTAATTGGGTGGATAATTTCCATTATGCAGTTTTTTGGCAATAAAATGATTATTTTTCCCCTCTCAATAATCCTTTTCTCCTGGATTTTATATAAAATATAAATATATATTTTTGTAGTATATATGAAAATGTATGTAATATAGAAAATATATTTTTACATCTTTCAAATAAAAATAATCCCTTTAAAGGATGTCTGAACCTTGATATGGAAATATAACGATTCAGTTTCAGAATTTAATATTTTTTAAATAAAAAATATGTATATTAAAAATAGCAAAAATATAAGATTATAAAAGTTAAAATGTTCAGATTTTAGTATTTTAAATAATTTTCTTTAAAAAAAAGTACATGAAAAATATATTGGTGTATTTTTATTTCTAAATATTTCTTGCATTCTTTTTTATTTCAAAAAATATATTGAAGTTTAAGATTAAAATTTTTAAAATATTTTTGGTAGTACATAAAATAAAGACAATGCCTTTGAAGTAATTTACATGCAAAATATAGAAAACCCTTAGTGTTTAAAATATAAGATTAAAGATTTTCACATATTGAATTGCAGATTTTATTCAAAATAAATATTTGTATTCCCTTAATTGATATTTTAAAAATACATTTCTTGTTAAAATTAAAAAAAAATTAAAATAACAGTTTTATTTTATAACCTGAAAACTTCCTCATTGATTTTATTTTTACTTTTCACAGATTAGCACTAATGTGACTAGATTCTGACGCTGCATATTGTACATTTGAACATATATAAATCACTTTTTTTACTCTAAGTTTCTATTAACCGCTAAACAAATGATACTTTTTAACTTCCCATAAAGATGTAAACTGATGACTATGTGGTGACGTTTCCATGTTTGCGGTGCATCATAAAGCACAATGTCACATTTTCTTCTTAAATTCTGAATAATCAAAGTTAAAAAATACTTATGTCTTAAGCTCAATCTACCAACGGACTGTTAACTTCCTGAGTTTGAGGCTTTTACAGTAATTTATAAGATTTTTAAAGAAGCTTTTTGTGGTAAACGTGTAAATCTAAAACCTTTAGGTTTTATGACTGGAGATCCTGATCAAAACTCTGCAGAATCAGATGTTGTTTTTGGTGAAGACGGAACCGCTGACCCCGAAAGAACCAGATCCATAAAAACCAAAGCCGCTGCTGCAGAAAACATCCGTCCTGATGCAACACTGAGCGCAGCTGCAGCAACGGGCAGCAAGAGCAAGAGCGCCCCTAGTGGGGAAACGGGTAAACTTGAGTCTGGAGTCAGACTGCATGCGTCAGAAACGAAAACGGACAAAACGATTGGCTGAGCTGCACGACGTCAGTCTAACCGCCTGTTATAGTCTAGAAAAATCCGACTTTATATGTCATACCAAACCAAATGGTTTCTCTCTCTTATTTATTTAGTTTCAATCATAACATATCTTTGTTCTTCTGCATTTGGTGCATGAGTTGAATTGCCAGTTTAACTCACTGAATGGATATAATCCTTGTAAACAATGACAGAGAGGCTCTGAAATGATTGTTTTGGAAAAATATTCTGACGTTTCTGTCCTTTTATTTTCAGAAAATGGGAGAATTCAAGGAGCCAAAGCAGCCAAACCTGGTGAACATTTGTCCACTTTCCCCTTAATCTCAGTTTAACAGCATCTAGTTATGTTGAACGAACAGATTAGATGCAGGTAGCATGTTGTTATTATAGTCTCAGGTTGGTTAAAACAACAAATTAGTTTCTTTATTTGAAAAAAATTAACCTTTTTGTGTGTTTTGGTTGAAATTTTTTAAATATGTTTATTTTCTTAGGTTAGTTAAAACCAAGAATTAGTTTCTTTATTTGAAAAAAATTACTTTCTTAGTGTTTTAGTCCTAATTCTTAAAATGTGTGCATAATAAACATTTGTTTTGGTTTGCAGGCTGTGGACCAACCGGACAATGGATGAAGAGGCTAAAATCTGGTAAATTTACTGTGTTAGTGAGAATTTTAGTGTGAAATGCTGGTTTACTGAGGAGTTTAGTAAAATATTAAAGGGAAATTCAGACATAGATCCAGCACTGTCACAGGATTTCTTGAGTCACTCCATTTTTAGGGTTTTAAAGGTTTATTTTTATATCAAAATTAACATTAATTTGCGTTGGATTTCTTTAAACGTTCTGCTGATTCGTTTAGAAAACGCTAAATAAAATTTAAAATAATTATTTTCACTCTTTAGGGAATGGAGGCGATGCTAAAGCAAACAGACCTGGTATGCAGGGCAGCAAATGTTTCCTTATTTTTGCTTTTTTTACTCTTTAACTTTTCTTATTCTTTGTTCTGATCTTTTATTTTTATTTTATCTGTTTTCTTATCCTGTCTTCTTTTCCTTCTTGTTTTACGTGTAATTTTACCTCATTTCTTTATCCTTTTCATTTTTTATACTTTTTTTTCCTCTTGTCTTTATTTTAATTTATTTTTATGTAATTTTACTTGATTTTTTTTTTAAATTCCTTTTCTTTTTATAATCCATTTTAAATTTTCTTTTTTTTCTCTACAGATCTCTTGCTGTAAAATAATTAATCTTCTTCATTTGGTTTATTTACCAATATTTTTTTCATCAAATCATTAAATTTAGGTTATTATGTGATTTGATCTTTAGTAAAATAAACCCTGATGGAAAAAGGAACCAGTTATTCTCATGCATGCAGCAGGTTGATCCGTTTACCTGTTTCTCAGCTGAATCTGAATAAAATTATGTTAATTTTTAGGAGGATTCAACTTTCCAGGACTCAGTAATGGACATGGAGCAGGTGAAATTCCTTAGTTAGACTTTACATGTAATTTATATTTGATTGCTATAAGTGGATTTGTACCATCAGGTCTTGCGTATCCCTACGGAGGAAGCATTGCTCAGCCTGGTAAATGCTTTTATTTTGTAGGAGTTTGGGGGAAAATTCTGATTTTAAAAATGTGGGATGCACTTTTGTAAACTGATCTGTTTGGCTGCAGGTTACGGACGAGGCGTCTACCCTGCAGCTGGATACGGAAACCTATATGGAGGTTTGACGCTAAATACGACTCCTTACATGTTCAGAACCATGTTCTCTGTCTACATGTTCAGTTTTTTTTTTTAGATTAGTGTCTTTAAATGACAATGTAAGTAGGAGAATATTTGAACATTTTCTGCAGAAAATCAGTTTTGGTTTATATTAAAGTTTTTTTCTTTCTGCAGCTCTTGGTCAAGTTTTGCCTGCTGCTGAACAGTCGGGTCTGAACAACGTGACAACAGAGAAGATATTTAGCTAAAAATGTCACTAAATGTATGAAAATAATCTGTCGATGCCTGTTTTACAGGGGGAACCACTCAGGTTTCATTTGGTGAAGCTCCTGCTGGAATTGACGGTGAGATAATTTATTTTATTTTTTTATTTAAATTAGGACAATGCATATTAATAACAGCAGTTAGCACCAATGTAAATATGCCAGAGTTAGCATAACAGCTCATTTTCATCCGTTGGCAAGAGAAAAACAGACTTTTTAATGTTAAGGCCATTGTAGATGGAAAAAATTAGAAAATTTACTCCTAAAAACTCAGAATTTTCTTTAAAATCTCAAAAATTTATACATTTGAAATGTCAAAACTTTTCTAGAAAAACTCACAAATTTTTAGATTAATTTCAGAAATTTTCTAGAAAAAAACTTGGAAATTTTTGAGTGTGAAAATTAAAAAATTTACTAAAAAAACAGAAATTTCCACTTTTTTCTTGAAACTTTCTGGATTTAATGACAAATGTTCTGCATTTGAAATGTTGAACAGTTTGAAGAAAAAAAAGACTAAAATTTTGAGATTAATTTTCTAGAAAAAAATTAATTTGAATTTGAAAAGTTTGAAAATTTGTGAGAAAACTCAAAATGTTGAGCTTAATCTCAGAAGTTTTCTAAACAACAATTAATTTTGACTTTGCAATTTCAGAAAATTTTCAACTTTTGAAACTCAATGGTTTTGTCTCAATTTTCCAACATTCTCAAAATTTCTGATTTTTTGGGGGTCAAGAATTTATTTATTTTTTATGTATTGACCGGTGGTTCTAGTACGCTGTCGTAGTTATTTCATCCAGCAGAGGGCACTATTAGTGAAATTAAAATAAATTAGTTTAGCAAGAAGCAGATTGTGGTCGATTGTTTTAAAGCACCTTTCAGGTAAAAAACAACATGACTGTTCTTCTGTGCACGGCGCAGCAGTTCCTCACATTCATTTTGCATTAACTCATTAAGGAATAAGTCAGCTGGAGGCTCAGCATGCAGGCCTTCTTCCAAACGGAGCGCCTCCTGGTGGTCAGACGCTCGGACTGACTGCGGAAAAATCAAACTCCAAATACGGTGAGCTTCATGCAGCAGCAGAGCACCTCTAACGTGTGACCTGTCCAGTCAGACGTGTCGGTCTGTCTGTGCTGCTTCAGGGGTTGGCGGGCTGCAGTTTGGGGAACCCGTCCATCTGGGAACCAACGGGGCAGGAAACTACGGTATGTGTGCGACAGCTGCAAAGTTTCGCCTCCATCACTGCATCGTGATTTGTCTCATGTCTGTTCAGGTTATGGAGTTAACCCGCATCTGCCTGCAGGCGACGCTAAAGAAACGGGAAAATACGGCGAGAACTCGATTATTAAGAACAATCACTCATTTGAGGAAACAACCCAAACAAGCAAATGTTTTATCAGTCCTAAGTCCTCAGTATGGAAGCTCATCACTGCCATAAAAGAAAAAATAAAAGCCCAGCGGAAGTCATAATTGAGTTTGAACATTCAAATTTTGACTTTGATGGTCATAATTGAAATAAAGGGATAACTTTGACTTTCAAACTCATGATTGATGTAAAAAGGTTATATTTATGATATAGAAAATCTTCATTTTGACTTTCAAAGTTATAATTATTACAGAAAGTCAGAATTTCTAAGTCAATTTTGAGATAGAAAGACTCATAATTATGAGAAGTTCTGTCATAATTTTGACAGAAATTCAAAATTATAAGGTAGGAAATCAAAATTTCAACTTCTCTAAGAAGGCTTGCTCCTTTGGAAACCTGTATCTAATAATTGAGACTTTAAATCTTGAAATTATGACTTTCAATGTACTTTTTACCTTTTCAGATGAAAAGTGAAGTTCAAACAAACCTGACAATTGAAATAGCAAACAAAATGCAAAGCATTATTTTTTGATATTTGTCTCCAAAATATGGTTATTAGATAAAACTCTGTGCTTCCATTTTTATATTTAAATCAAACATAATCAAAAATCTGCTTCCTTTTAGCAGAAAATCATTTCTATTAATTGTATTTTTCTTCTTTTTGTTCAGGATATGGAGGCGTCCTAAACGGTGGGCAACTTTTAGGCCTGGGTAACAATGGAAATATACCAGGTAAAAATGGTACAAACTTGGATCTGTTGTCATTTTAATAATTAAATCTCAAATGTTAATAATCTGTTCAGGTTATGGGACTCTTCCTTATGAAGCTCAACCAGCTGGATTTACTCCTGAAGCGATTTCTGCCAGCCAATACGGTAAAAAGGAGAATGTTAAAACTATGAAATATTCATGGAATAACCCTCAGACATGAAGTTGAGAAAAATACTACAAATATTACGGTAATCCAAAGGAGAAACAAGCAAATTAAAGCCAATGAAAATATAAACTCAAAACAATACACTTCTGTTTTTTATTTATGGCTTACTCCATTAACTTTTATTTTTCTATGATTAATTTTAAGATGAATGCAGGTATTAACCATGTGAAACTGATTAAATGTGTAGTATGAATCTGAGAAAAAAAAAAAAAACTACATCATGTTTGTGCATGGTTATAATCAGATTCTGTTCATTTTCTGTCATTCAGGCCTCATTGGATCACCGTATCATCCTGCACCTTCTGGATTTGGATATAACGGGAAATCATCTGCAAAATATGGTGAGATTAATCAAACACAACAAAAGACACACAATTGATTGAAAATTGATTTAGTCAATTCAAAATTGACAAATTGTAAAGTTTACAGGATCCTGGGCTAAGCTAACATTAGCATGTTTGCTCTGTTTTCATACAACGTGTTGATAATTCAGCTACTTGCACATTTTGACACAGTTCCACTTAGTGCACTGCAAAAACACCAAATCTTACCAAGTAGTTTTCATTTAGTTTCTAGTGCAAATATCTTAAAACACTTGAAATAGGACAAAACCAACTTATATGTAACTTTTCTGCAAGATAAAGGACCTTGTTTTAACTCAAAAATCCTTAATATTGATGAAAAAAATACTTGTTTCTTTGAGAGATTATTTCACTTATGGGAAAAATGTTATATGTGTGCCTAGGATTTCGTCAGTTTTAAAGTCTTACTGACTTAAAACAAGCTCCAATATCCTGCTGAAAAGTTACTTCTAAGTTAGTTTTGTCTTATTTCAAGTGTATTAATATATTTGCACTAGAAACTAGACAAAGCTACTTGGGAAGGTTTTGTGTTTTGCAGTGTCATGTAAGAAAAACAATAAAAAACAAAAAAACTTGCAAAGTTGTTCTGTTCCATGAATTGATCATTTTGCTTTCATCACAGTAAAAACTGATGATTGGTATTTCAGTTGTTACATACAGGAATCTGCAACAGTCAGTTGAGTTTATTCTGTGAATAAAGTGTAATAAACACTTTGCCAGAAAAGGCAAAAGAGAGAAAAGGAAAATAAAGACAAGAAAAGAGAAGTGTAAAAAAAAATAAAACGGGTGAAAGATAAAAAAAGATTTTTTTTTAAATAAGACAAAAGTAAAGAATAAAAAAATCATGGAAAAAGATGTGACAAACACTTATTATTAGGGGTGATAATCCAGATTAAACAGTTTGCACAGAAAATGCAAAAGAAAATTTTAAATTGCTAAAATTACAGCCGGTCCACATAGTTGCTACCAGATCAAGTTTGCAATTTGCAAAAAAAAAAAAAAATTTACTAGATTTTTTTTTTTCTTTTACAAAATGTTCTTACTTACTTGAGTATAGTTTGAATAAATGTACTTTAAGTAAAGGTTGGATTTTTCTGACATGTCAAGATTTTTCAGGTTTAGTTCATTTTGAGGTGTTTTGTTCGTTTTCTGATCTGCTTTATGGGGAACTCACTGCAGGTGGTGGAGAGACTCCCTACGCTCCACAGACTCTTGGTTTTGGAGAAGCAAAATCAGGAAAATACGGTGTGTTTTATAAAGTGTTGTGAGTATTTTCAGATTATCTGTTGCTCTGCAGCAGTTTATAATTTAATTAAATCCCAGCAGGTAAACAGGAAGCTCAGCAGTCTCAGCCTCTTGAAACTGCAGCTGGAGGTAGAAAACATGAAGAATGCATTATTAAAACTCCTATAATGGATTAAAAATGTGGGGCATGATTGGCTTTTGCAGATACAACGGGTTTAATTTATGACCGTCAGCCTCCTGACACAGAATTACCTTATGGTGCAGGAAGCAGTTTTTACTAGAAATGGATAAATGAAACCAACTTCTGTTTTATTTCATTTTTTTTCTTGTAATCATCATTAGCATTTGCAGTCCAAGGTAGGTCTGGGTCTGTAGTATAAGCTGAGTTAACTCATGCAGCTCAGCTAAAGCTACAGGATGGAACTTTTAATTAATTAATTTTTTACATATTTGTTTTGACATCAAGGTAAGAGATAATCTGGGGGGAGGGAACTTGAGCTTCCACCTCTCCCAGTGCTAACTAGAAACAACCAATCAGAACCAGGAGGCGGGTCTTAGTGCTGCCAATCATCCTCTGTACACTTCTGCTAGCTTAGCCTGTTGAAGCTAGTTAGCATAGTGACTGCGGATAAACAGTTTTCCTGTAACTGTAAGTTGTTTTTCTGCTATTTGCATAATTAGTAGTACATGAGGAAGATTGACAGTGCTAAGACCCTCCTCCTGCCTCTGATTGGTTGGAGCAGTGGATTTATTTTCTGCAATACTAGCTCAGTCAGATTGATATTTGTGCAGATTTTACAGAACATGGTGACAGTTGAAACAAACGTGTAATTTTTTTAAATATAAAAGTTACGTACTGCAGCTTTAATTTAACTCCTTTTCATTTGTTTTGTTTTTTGTGATGATTAGAGAACGCGGGTTACTTAAAAGGACAAGTGAAGCCAAACGGTAAATCAAACAACATAATTGAAACAAAGTGCTGTTAAAGTATAAATAAATATGTAAAGTTTAAATCTGAATACAAACCTTGTCGTCTGTAGCGGTTGCATTTCCCACTCCCAGTCCGTCCCCGGAGGACTCGCCGGACTTTGTAGACTCCTTCACACCGGATGAAGGTGTGCAGGATTTATCCGACGGCACTGCGGCTTTCCTGGACTCTTCACCTGTGGCAGAGACGCGGGGCGAGGCTCACCTGTCTGAGAATCCGGACGACCTGAAGCTGCCGCGGCAGATACAAATTCAGCAGCAACTCAAGCTGCATTTCCACCCTCAAGGCAAGTCCTGGAGCTGGTACAGTCTGTGCTGCAGGGCTTTGCAAAATTATTCATACAGGAGATGATTAATAGTTTGTTTTATTCAAATTAGTTCCAATAGATTAGCTATTAGACCTCATTTTAGTGTTGTAGTTCGGCCGCCATCCAGCAGAGGGCGCCGCTGGTCATCTGACTTGAAGCGGAGCTGTTGATAGAGAATCAAAGATGGCGGAGCCATACCATCACAGTAACGGTCCGTTACTGTGTTTGGGAGTTATGTTTGGGATACAAGATGCACTTTATTCGGTTCTGTTTTGACATATAAACACCCGACAAAGTACTTTAGTTGTTTTGAAAAATAAATACTCGATAAGAGATTTAATTTTCACCTTTTATACCGATCATTCAGCCGGTCTTGACGGTGGAGTAACGTGATTTTCTTAACCAAAAAGTATTAATGTGCAACGAAAGCGTGGATATGCTGGCAGAAAATTGTAACCTGATATAAAAAGGCTTGATAATAAAATGCACGGTTAATTTTGAGCGCTGTTTAAGCTTAATAATGTGAGATAAACTCAATTTTCTTTTTTTTAATGCCTGTTTATATATATATTTTTAAAGTCAGCATATATTTAGTCCTTTGTG
Source organism: Poecilia formosa (assembly GCF_000485575.1). Classification (NCBI taxonomy): domain Eukaryota; kingdom Metazoa; phylum Chordata; class Actinopteri; order Cyprinodontiformes; family Poeciliidae; genus Poecilia; species Poecilia formosa. Next base: position 524,828 of record NW_006800247.1, on the reverse strand, counting down.
TTGTGGAAAGATCGACCGTCTTGATGAAAAACAACACTTTTTAAAGAAGATGTTGACATAAATTGATCGTTATGAGCAATCAATTTTAGAGTTACTTATTAATTGCTAACTTGCACCATAATTCTCATTTAATAGCTCTTTCTTACAAAAGTAATCTAACGTATATTTTATTGGATTTTTTATTTTTTGCTTTGGCAGGTTTAAATTTTACAGAATCATCACATTAAAGATGCATATCTGGCTCTTTTTTTAAAAACCCATTTTATGACGCTGCGTATTTTCACCTTTAGGAGGAAAGAAATATGATTTGAATGGATTCTTTGGGAACAGTGACCATCAAGGTAAGCATCATTTTACTCTAAATAAATAGCTTTTTAAATTTATTTAGTCTTTTTTCTTACTATTTTATTTCTTTTCTCATAGATTGACTCAGCTGAGAAAACAGTCATGTTCCCTATTTCATTGTTTTCAGTTTTGTGTCTTTGTACATTTTTTGTATGGATGTCAGCCATTTTTATGCATATGGTCCAGTTGACGTATGAAATTGCCAAACTGCAATATTCATTAGCCTCACAATAATGAATTTAGAAATCAATTAATCCTGAATACTTAGTGTTTCTGCTACCATGTAAGGTTTTTGTCAGGCTTTTACATGTATGTTAATCTGTTGTTTGTGAGATATTAAGATTTACATTGTTTTATTTTGGATAAACGCACCAGAATGTGTGTAAAATGCCAAACATGGACTTTCCATCGGTACTATAAGACAAAAATATGGCAAACTTTTCTGTAAGAAATACAATCTTGGGTTATTTTCATTGGGTAATATAACTGTTTTGGTTGTGTCTTTATTTTATTATAAACCAGTTTTTATTTTTTATTTTTATAATTTTTGTATCAAAATCCTCTTGAGTGAGTTACTATCCTAACATATGAAGTAAACAATACAGAGGCGCCTAAATTATTTGAATTTATTCATCCACCAAACTAATTAATACAATTTAGTTAAATTATAAGATATATTTAATCATTTTTTTATCTGCATAATTGAAGGAAATGCTTATCAGAGCAAAGAATGAAACCATACACCGTCGCAGACTGGTAGAAGGGGAACTGACCTGGAGGCAGTTTTTATTCTGTCTGTTTTATTTTCCTCTTTGTTTGTATGCAGATTAAATCTTTCACCTTTATGTTCCAGTTCTGTTTTACTGTATATTTCCAGCAGCTCATTTAGTTGCTTTATTTGTTCTGTTTCCCATTCATGTTTAATAAAGCTGTTATTTTTAAATCTTTACTCTAAATACTGCAGCAGTGATTCAGTTTAATTTGTGAAAGTCAGAAAGTTTCATAAATATTGTACAGTACTTGATTAAAACAACCAAATCCAAACTTCATGTCAATTGTTTTACATTTTCTCAACTTTATTTTTTTTATTTTGGGCAAAACTCAAAATCTTACCAAGTATTCTTGGTCTAGTTTCAACTTCAAATTTATTTCAGCAAGATAGAAGTTTGTTTTAAATAAATATTACTAAATATTGATAAAGTATTGAGTCCATTGGTAGATTTATCTTAATATATGATATATCAAAATTTTATTTTTTGAGTGAAACCAGAGCTTTTTTTAAATCAATGTTTACTTAACACTTTGTTATTGCAGTGTAACTGTAGTATTCCTCTTCACTGCACTGTAAAAACATAAAATCTTACTAAATATTTTTAGTCTAGCTTCTAGATCAAATAGCTTAGCACCCTTGATAGGGCTGAAACGATTCCTCGAATGA